>NC_137466.1:132049153-132345006 GCF_964235325.1 Thermobia domestica | reverse complement strand
TCACAAACCACAACACAAATGCAAGATATAATACAAGTGATTAATATGAATAACAGACAAGTCGGGTTGAAAATATGCGAAAAAAGATGAAAGTGATGTTCGACAACTTTGCAACAAAATCAAGAATTGAATTTGAAAATAGGAAATTAGAACTGAGTATCTACGTGCATCTTGGATAGAAGGTATGCATGGAGAGCAACATTAAAAAACAAAATAATAGACGTAAACAATGAAGGAGTATATTAAAGAAGAAACACATCCATACGGAAAAGTAAATGCCAATTTGTATGAAGTACCGGTATGAAATTTTCAGTGAATGCTTTCTCTGTGCTTATATATATATGGGGAAAAAGCGAACATACTAACAAAATCACACATTTAGGGTTTGCAGACTACATGATGATACATCCGTAGGTATGTGCTACAAATTACCCAAGATCATAAACACGAATCACATGGATCGTTTCTGCTTGTAATAGTATTTAGTGTATTTACGTTAGGTTTCTTTGCCTTCACTTACAGAGTTCTATTTTATTTTTCTTTGTTTCAAAACATCTTTTGTATTACTTTTATGATGGTATAAGTCAATAATCTTTGGCATTGTTTATATTAATAACTTGAGTTCTTATACCTTTGGTTCACAATTTTGTTCCTTCCCCACACGAAACTATAGATCTGACAGAGTTAATTCTCATACTCTGCATTTGGTTCGAAAGCAGTCGCCATTACCTGGTCAAGGACTTCTGTTCACCGCGATACTATATGATCAACATAACTTTTGCAAGAACTGTGGAGCAGAACAGAGAGATAACAACATATTATTTTGCCTCTTTGTACTTATTTGACTTGCTTACAATAATGATGATGATGATGATGATGATGATGATGATTATTATTATTATTATTATTATTATTATTATTATTATTATTATTATTATTATTATTATTATTATTATTATTATTATTATTATTATTATTATTATTATTATTATTATTATTGGAACATGACTTTTGGTAGTTCAGATTTTGATTAATAAAGCTTATACTATTTGGGGGTTGTAGTTACTCAAATTTGGAATTTTAGATATTAAAATAGATTAATATAGGTAATGGAGACTAAAATCTAAATATGAGGAAATAAAACAACGGATATTAGATTAGCTAATTATTCTAACCTTGTACTGACACTCTAGTGTACTTTAGATGGCATATGTTTACATGTGTAGAACTGAGAAATCGACATAGTTCTGAGATGTCGTAGAACTGAGAAATCGACGAGAATAACTGACTGAGACAAGAGTTAAGTTATTTAGATTTTTTGCATTGATACTTAGCCAATATAAACTTGTATTTACCATCAATTTTAGGAATTGGTGTAGACAATATTGATGCTTATGCTGTTACAATTAGAACAAACCTCTTTTCCTTTTAAGTTTATTTACAAACATTTTGCTTTAGTGTCAATGGCGTGATGTTCTTCTTGTGTCCAAATGCAGTTTTATTTTTTTTATTTTTTTGTTTTACAAGGTAGACATCCTTATTATTTTTTTACTTAGCGAAGTTTATGTGCTGAGACTTCTTTTTTTAGTAAAAAAATACCTTACGTACGATTGTTTATGCTTTCATGTTTTAGCTAAGTTTGTGTAATTGGCTTGCAGCACCAGAAAATAACCATAAATTTATAAAAATTAGAGTAAAAGTATTTTACAAATTACTTTAAAACACTAAATTAGATAAATATTGTCCTTGACAATTTTCTATCATGTTACATTATTATTATATTCAGTGTTCGAAGTGGAAAAAAAGCAGAGGCATATGTTTTATTATGATTTTGACTTAACATACCGGCTATTTAAATATTGTCTTGATCACTGAAAAACCAGAGGCGGTATGGCATACCACCGCATACCGTTGCACTTCGAGCACTGATTATATTGTAATCAAATAAAAGTCTACAATCTGAAGAATTTTTATAAAGCAAACTCCTAGCACAGAAGACCAAGATGAAATGCTATACAAGAATGACAACTGCAGGTATTTTAGAGTTGCTGAGATGAAGAATGACACTCCTGGTGCTGCCTGAATGAAATCTTTGAGTTTTACGTCCCGCGGTTATGCCGGTTAGACTAGAGGAGACGGTGATGATGAGAAATAAATGAAATGGTTGAATGAAGAAAGTGGGAGGAAACGGGAGAATCCCGAGGAAACCCACACATACGGTGTTTATCCACCACAAAGTTCACATGGCGCGAGCTGGGATCGAACCATGGACCCCATGCACCAGAGGTGAACGCTCTACCACTGAGTCACCGCGGCCCTGCAGGTAAAATGAGTAGTAAAACTCTTTGTGCAACGAATATTCTTTCTTTCTTTGAAAGTGAAAACATATCAGATCAGTGGAAACATAACATAGTTCTCACAAGGGAACATCTTATATTGATAGTAACAGTGCCCAATCAAACAACGCGCAATCGATAGAGGAATGAAGAAAAGAGAGGAATCCAAAGTTATACCGGCCGACACCCAGAAACACAGGAGTTACAGAGGATAGAAGGATCTAGAATCATGTGAAGATAGCAATACAAAAGATACACAGACACAGGAAGAAATTACATTTACACAACAGTATAGTAAGTATGCACAGATATGCTAAATAACATCATAGGTAATACAGTGTTGGCAACTGAACACAAAATGAAGTTTTGTTAAATGGCACGGAACACAAATTATAACATCTAGAAAATCTAATTAGGAGTAGAACCATACCTGTGAATTGGTAATGTACAGTGTTGGAAACGTTTGAAGATAGGCGTATGTAAATTCCAATATGAATCTCGGATGTAGAAGAGTACACACAATACACGATTCGAACTAGTTGATACCAAAATATGAGACCACAAAGAAGAATATAATCACTTAAGTACAAAACAACGGACGAAGCACAGCGTCTAAGCATTGTTGCCAAATGTCAGAATAATACCGAAATACATGTGAACTATTACCAGTAAAACAATATTCCAAAACCAAAATACGTGAGCTACATTTTACACCTTTATCGTATTTATTACCCAATAATTGGGAGACCCTTTTGGTTTACAAATGTACTTTCTGTACATTTATCATTCTTTTCAAGCAACCATCTTCGCATAGGGACCAACATACTGCGGAGCGCTTTATCAACAGCAACACTGACTTACTGACTACCAATAATGTGTGAGGTGATACAATATTCCGTGCATGAGAAGCGTGAGCCTGCTAATCAAATGTCAACCCAAGAGCATGCACCATTTCAGTTTTGAGTGTTGTGTTTGATACTATTCTGATTTTCCACTTGGGCAAAACAGCTTTGACTCTGTACTTCGTCCCTTATTTTCGTACTTCAGTGATTATATTCTTGTTTGTGGTCTTATATTTTGGTTTTAACTAGTTCGAATCGTGTACTGTATGTACTCTTCAACATCCGAGATTCATATCGGAATTCATATAGGAATATCTTCAAACGTTTCCAACACTGTACATCACCACTTCATAGGTGTTGTTCTACTCCTAATAAGATTTTCTAGATGTAATTTGTGTTCCGTGCCATTTAACAAAACTTTATTTTGTGCTCAGTTGCCATGTTATTGAGCATGTCTGTGGGTACAATGTTTGTTTATTATACTGTTATGTAAATGTCATTTTGAATATTTTAATCATTTTGAAGTTCTTTCCGTGTCAGTGTATCTTTTGCATTACTTTCTTCACATGATTCTAGATCCTTCTTTCCTCTGTATCTCCTGTGTTTCTAGGCATCGGTCGGTAAAACTTTGGATTTCTCACTTTTCTTCACTCCTCTATCGATTGCGCATTGTTTGATTGGGCACTGCTACTATCTATATAAGATGTTCCATTGTCAGAGTCACTGAAATGAAAAGTGACAGTCCCGGAGCCATTTAAATCCAAGTTCAGCCATATTATTACCTCTTGGACGAGACTGAGAGATGCAAAATAATCGAAAATTACCGATATTACTGTGGAACACATAGTTTTTAGGTTCCCTAAGTAGATTGATGACAGTTTCTATGTCCTTTAAGTACAAGCTCACCCATCTGTCGCTGATTATATTTAATTCCTCGTATTCATTTATAAATCATTTGTGTTACACTTTAGTGTCTCCTCATAAGAAACACGTATATTGAATACAAAAGAAAATGTTTTAATAAAAGTAGTTGTTTGGTAACTTGTATGTAAAACAACTCGAAAGTGCGATGAAGTTGAAGTAGCACCAGGTATGTGCCTAAAATTTTACACAACCAAAATAACACAGAGATATCGTGTTAAAATAACACATCCATTTTTTACTGTGCATAAAATCTGGTTATTAACAGAGCCATACGTTCAGAGTCAAAAAATAGTTCTTAACTTATTTTCGAAAAACACTTACTTGCTGCAACTGAAACTACTACCATTTGATGTTGGGCTGATTCTATAACTAAGTTTGCCAGAACCCTCCTGACCACATATTGAAGGACCATAATGAGTGTTTGTGATTCAGATATTTGTTGGCGGATGTGAGTCTAAACCGTGAGGAGTACTTAGAAGTGAATAAAATACCTAGTACTTGGAGAAATGAAGCTGTTGCTTTTAGGCCTGAGATATTCTCCCTTAGTCATTATAAAATATTTAAAGCTTTCCTTTTTGTGATTTGAACAGAAAATCTGTATTTGCAAACTTCCATGTCTGGGTTGAATTTACATTTTTATTTTATGTAAATTCTCTTTTATTCTTGTGATGCAAATGATTTGAAAGCCTTAAAATATGTGTCATATTTAATTAAAATTGAATAAATTTAAAGATTATTGTTGAAAGTTGTTGCTCTATCACATACATATTAACTCTTATTTATACGTAATGTTTATACGTACTAACTCACAACCTGGAAGTAGATTTTATTCCTTCTATATTCCTTATTCTTGATGGATTTGAACCCCAGACATACTCCAAGTTTCATTGAAGTCGTGTAAATTTCACGAAAGTTTCATGGAACCGTACAAATGCACATTGAGTCGAATGGTTGAAGCTAGCGTATACTTGCTTCATTACTATAACATTTTAGGGTGAAGAGTTAACTATATTTAGTTATATAATATCTATAAAATATTCTTGTGACTTGGTTGAGTTGATTTTGAGTTTAACGTCCCTTTTCAGCAGCGAGGCTATATGAGACGTGGACCTACTGATTAACGTGGAATCCGAACCACATGAGCTCCCGCCGGGAATCGAACCCGGGCCTCCCACGCCAAAGACGCGTACGCTAACCGCTTAGCCACGGAGGAGCTCTTCTTGTGACTTGGAATGGTGGTGTGACTTGTAATGGTTTGCATATCACTGTTTTGATAGAATTGCTTACTTTTAGTTGGCAAATTTCCACGTAAAGTAAAGGAAAATTAACAATTATCGCCTATGACATTTATTGATCTTTTCCATGTTTGCATTTTAATATTGCATGTAAAATACGTATATCTACTGCAGTCTTTTATTTTATTTTATATCAAGTAGTGTTCATTGTATCATATATATAATGAATCATCTTCACTTTCCCCTTCAATTCATATTATAATTATACTATGCAATGCCAGTATATACTAGAGATTGATTTATTTTGCTGATGCCAGAAACGACAAAGGCTTTCTTTATATATGAATGGGTTGAAGACAGTAATAAAAGGAATTTTAATAAACGTAGAAATGCTTATCCAAACACAATGTTTCATTTACATTATTGAAAGAATTTTAACAAGAATTTCTGGGAATGTTGATTTATAAAGATTTCCTTCATTGTGTACTTCCGTAAAATAATATATTACTACTACTACTAATACTATTACTACTACTACTACTACTACTACTACTAATAATAATAATAATAATAATAATAATAATAATTATTATTATTATTATTATTATTATTATTATTATTAGTAGTAGTAGTAGTAGTAGTAGTAGTAGTAGTAGTAGTTGTTGTTGTTGTTGTTGTTGTTGTAGTAGTAGTAGTAGTAGTAGTAGTATTCGGTACTATTAATAGGTGGTGTCTAACACACCGTGTTAATTATTAAAGTGAATATTAGTGAAGCTTCCACTGTTTGACTCAATTGAGGGGGTGGGGAAGCAATGGCTCAATGGTAGAGCGTTCATCTCCGGTGCTTGGGGTCCCTGGTTCGATCACAGCTCGTGCGGTGTGGACCTTGTGGTGGACAAACACCGTGTTCATGGGTTTTCCCGTTTTTTTCCCACTTTCTTTATTCCACCATTTCATTCATTTCTTATCGTCACCGTCTCCTTTAGCCTAACCGGCATAACCGTGGGACCTAAAAATTAAAAGATTTCGTTTTTTCGACTCAATTGCCATTTGTGTTTCTGTCCGTTCATCTGTTTTACGATAACTGCCGTCAAACGTATCTGATTTTAATTAAATTTGGTATATGCCTTTTTTGCACTTGAACAAATAAACCCTGTTGTTTGGGGTTGGGGTGAAGTTCAGGGGTAAATATCTTTCAAGAATGTAAGTATGAATTCACCGACCCCCTAATTTCAAAATTATATTCTACAATAACTTTAGTTAAAAATGTTCTATTTTGACGTAATAAGTGGTGCATCCTCCCAATCATCCCCTCTGCAGGAAGCTAAAACCAGTAAAATAAAATAAAATAAAATAAAATAGTGGATTTAACCGTCAATAACTCCCTAGAATAAATTTTCTAAAATTTATTTGGATTTTTTACAAAAGAATGCACATTTTCTTTAACTTTTTCTCCAGTTCTTGGAGTTAAAATCAGTGAAGAATAAGTAATGAATCAGTCCCTTCATTTGGAATGAATTACTCCCCCCATTTAAAAACATATTGCACTATAATTTCCATTACAACTGTTCCGATTTGGTTAAATAAGTCGTACATTTGCTTTAATGCTTCACAATTTTCACTCTACATGAAGTTGAAGTTACCAAAAAATAAAGTAATGGTATTTCCCTCATTCCCCGCCGCTTTATTAAAGAATTCTACGATAACTTACCATTCATTTTGATACAATATTATATAAATATTCTTTTGAATTTTTTCTGTAATTCACTGTGCTTATTATTAAAATCAGTCAAGAGTGAACGATGAATTTATCCTCCTCTTGTAGTATGTATTGCTCCCACTCCGAGTATAAAATATATTTCGGGAAAATATTAAATCTTCTTGGAACACGGTGTATACTTTTTTAAGACTTCACAACCATTTCCACTACTTGGATTTAAAATCAGTTGAACACGAGAGAGCGAAATATGTTCTATGGTAGATTTTCTAAATATCAATCGATTTTAACACAATATGATACATGTGTTTATTGACGTTTTCACATAATTCCCACTGTTGCAGCTGAAGTTAATGAAATATCAGAACTTAGTTAACCCAGCCCCTTCCCGAAGATTTCAATAAAAATTCATTGATAAATTTTCGTAAAAAGTACAATCTCGTCGAATATGTATTTTTTTTTTCTGAGAGTTTCCAATTGTCCAATTGCTTGCAGCTAAAGACTAGTACACCAAATAATCCAGGCTCTGTCCATAAGAGCTGTAGAAAAGTCGGGGATGACAGCAGATCTCTTCAGAACCTGTTAGAGGGTGATCAATTAATGAAAAAAATCGAAGGTAACACTTCCGCAACCGGGGCCTTCATTGTGAAATTCAATATTAAAAATGGCGCCCGCGCGCAAGTACCAAATTATATTTGAACTGAAATATCTTCTCACAGAAACAAGTTAGAAACTTCGTTTTTGTACCAAATTAAAGATAATTGATAGTAGAAGTGAGAAAGCTGGATATATTGTTTACATGTTGCCGCCATATTTAAAAATAACGGTTATTTGGGCCAAAAATTAGTTTTTCTCGTTTCTCTTTTTCCATTTCATGACAAATAACTATAAAGCTATTAAAAATATGAAAACGCAGCCCAAACTAATTAAAGGAGCATAATCTTGGCTTTCTATCGTTACCAATATCTTTAGTAGATCTTAAAAAATGACGGAACTATTTAAATTTAAGTGGCGCAGGGTGTAGCGTTTTTGGACTGTTTAATAAATTACCGGAAAAACACTCACTACGCGGGGGCTATTACTTTTTAACAAATTAAAATAGTCTATTCATTTTATCGATAAATTAAAGGTAATAGGTTGCTGTGTCGTAGGAAGTGAAATAATAATGTTATTGCATTTGTCAAATATTATTATACGGGGCCGCGGTGGCTCAGTAGTAGAGCTTTCACCTCTGGTGCTAGGGGTCCCGGGTTCGATCTCAGCCCCGCCAAGTGAACTTTGTGGTGGACAAACACCGTGTGCGTGGGTTTTCTCAGGGTTCTCCCGTTTCCTCCCACTTCCTTCATTCCACCATTTCGTTCATTACTCATCATCACCGTCTCCTTTAGCCTAACCGGCATAACGTGGGACGTAAAACTCAAAGATTTCATTTTATTTTTTAAAAATATTATTATTAACGTGTTTGTTCATATAATATGTAGCTAATGTAATTATTATAATTTTTTATTTTGCAGACTTTGATGTCACGAGAATTTACTTTAATTTGATGGTAATATCATGTGTGCTTGTGAGAGCTAGTAATATTTAACTAAGGTTTTCTACAGTTTCAAAATTCTTACAAATCTATGACGAGCTGTGCTTTAGAGAAAATATATATTTCTTTTCAGAGCATAATGTAAAATTACTGACACTCAGCATGAAACACTCATGTAATTTTGAAACAATTGAAGAGGCAGTGACAGATATAGCATGAGTTGCACCATTTTCAAGCAGTAATTCACTCAGATACATTTCAGACTATAAACTTTGCTTTTGTGCAGAGGTAGTCTTTTAAGACATCTTGAATTTCAATTTTGTTTTTCGAGAAAGCCAAAAATCTTTCCATTTGCACCGGTAGGAATGTGTACATGACAGATTAGTTAGTAGTATAGGTGAGGCGGTTACCCTTTGCTGTCTTTGCACGTTTTTGACTGAGGTGATTAGTCACATAAAATTCCTGCGGGTGCGTGTTTAAACATTGCTGCACCTCCTGAAGAATACATCAAACAGATCAGCAAATGTTTGTAAACCTTTCAATTGAGTTTTACGAAGTTGGTTCATAATATCAGCAATAGTTGCTGTATTCATTGATGAATTTCCTTTGGAGACGTACTCAGACGGTCCCAACAACTTTTGCAAAGTAGACAAAGTAGACTACTTTATTTGCTTGACGAAACAGTGGAAGTTTCGTCAGTGAATGGCCTTCGACAACGGAGTTATATATATATATATATATATATATATATATATATATATATATATATATATATATATATATATATATATATATATATATATATATATATATACAAAAATCGCTCGTTTCGGAATGCCACATAAGCTTCATGGCTACGTGTCAGGTAATTCAGGATTTCTTCTGCATTAGAATCTGGTACAACTTCATGCGACATGAAATGGTACAACTTCACAGGACTGTGAACTTTGTACGGGTTTTCCCTGCGCTTCATAAAATTCTACCATTCTGTTAACAGAGTTACGAACTTCAAGTACATTACCAAGGAACTCATGGTCTATTTGGGATATACCAAGAATCTGACTGAAGATTTGGCATGTCGAAAGAACTTCGTGGTATGACAGTTCCCACTCCGTAATATAATTCATAGTTGCGTCTGACCCATAATTTCTTCCGATGATTTCTTAGATCTATTTATAATCTGTTCAAGTATCATATCAGCACCAAATGCGCTAAATACATTGTTCGTTCTTCTGACTACGAAATGACTATTCATGAACTGAGCATCTATTTCCGGGCGTTGAGTCTCCAAATTTCTAATTTGTTCAAGATAGAGGGGCGCGCACCACAGGAAATTGATTCGATTGAATGTCATGAATACCGGAAGCAACTGTTGTACTATATACAGATGCAGCGGTCAGTATCCTTCTCGGTCAGCTCTTATAAGGCTTTTCAACAGAAATAAAAGATGTAAAAACTGTCCAAGGCAGCGGCATTGCCCTGAGATTGAGCTGAGTTTCTCTGAAAAGTTCTGCAAAGCTTGGATATTTCATCTGAATTACTGACCAACTCCATGAACTGATAAGAGCACGTTAAGCTTGTCTTTCTTTCATAATAGTCATAGAGTCAACGAACTGCTAGATGACAGACGTATAATATTCACCTTCTTCCAGGAAAGAATTCCCTTTAGCATAAACACATTTGCAATCATAAATATACCTCTCACTGCCCTAACGTAGATAGTTCCCTTTAGAATACTCTCGGTTACTTTGGACTCAAAAATTTTCTATGAAAAGAGACTCCAAACCACTACCAGAAATGTACTTTCCTGTGCAGACAAGAAGGTCATGTGGAATGATCCTAGCATGAGGACAATGTTTGAAAATTCATTGCTCCTAAGTTGAATTTCGGCAGCAATGTGATACACCCCTTCGTCACATACTACAGGCATTGAAGATTAGTTTAAGTGTATAAGTAGGCTCTGGAAGTTTTTTTCATTGCTGTGTATACACTATTATATTCCATTACTGGATACGACAGTACTGGAAGAAAGCCAACCTGTTTCTTGGAAACATCTAAATTCGTTATTATCGCATTCACAGTACCCCGCGTTATAGTGGATTCTTTGGTTTCTAGCTCGTATGCAGCATGCATTATGTCTCGAGTAAACTCCTTCTGACGCAGAATATCGATGTCCAAATCATACAGTTCGGGAGAAATTGTCAGCGTGTTTTGAATCGATATAGGTTGTACATTCGTTTCTTATTTCTTCAATTGCTGAGATGGAAGGAAGGATCGAAGATGACTGCAGGTCTTGCTAATACTGACTTTGACAATTTCGGTTTCGATGGGACTTTTGTTGACACTTCCCGGAAAAGCACCATGACTGTACTTTGGCTATCACGGATTCCTGATAGAGTAGCTTCTTCACGGTCGAAATTGTCCACAGCTCGTACCGTGAAACTATCCTCCTGAAAGAAACAAGATGGAGAAACAGGTCTTTAGTGTATATTGTGCAAGGTTGCTTCGTGCTTGCATATCTTTATAGCCAAGTGACACACCTAATTTATTCATAGTTGAGATCAGTTGTCTGATTTTGCATTTCTCATGAATTTAATGTGCCACCATCAAATGCATGGGGGTTGCTTTCCTACTAATATATATATTATAGAATAAAGTCTGGAAGATCGACTTCAATAGATTCTGAAAATTTAGATTTTGTTGGTCGGAAAATTCTTCAAGAACATTTTCACTGTCTTCGTCAGTGATATGTAGATCTTCGCTTGCGTCCCAGATATGATGTTCAGCTTGCCCACTTGTAGCACTTCTGCTAGGAAATCCAAAAGAGGTTGAGGAATTCTAGTTGTTGGCCAGGACTTATGAAGTTGCTGACTGTCCCCAAATTCTCCTTCAATACCGAAATCTGTGTGAAGAAGAGCCGTTCGTACTTCTTTCGCTGCACTTGTAAGTATGTTAATCGATCTCAGTTTGTCAGCTACTTCTTCGGCACTAAATAATGAGTTGAAACCTAGAATCAGTTTATTTTCGAAGGCTTCGAAAACCTTACTTTTTCTCCAATGTTTAACTTCGTTGTTATTGAAATTCAGTTCACTGTCTCCATTAATGAAGTCTCGAATTTCCGACAATGTCAATCCACACCCTCATCCAATAGTTTTGGCACCACTTTATTAAGCACTCCACTTTTATTAGTTTTCTTCGACTCGGTAGTTGTGCTATCTGATTTCTGAGAATATTTATTGAATTTCAGAAGATAGTGCTCAAGACAGGCCTTATGATAATAGAGATCTGCACCGAAAACAGGTAATTCATCCTCCAAGTCACAAGTTCTCGTAAATCCGTCATCTTTAAAGAACATAGTTGCGGATAAAAATGTAGTTGCACGATTTGATTCACATATTCTGTACTTTTGTTTAATTTTCTCTTTCCCACATACTACACATAAAACATTTCTTGCTTTCTTGTTTGAAGATGATGAGTGTCGAACTGGAATATCTACTCTCATTTTCTTTGCCATTGGCTCAGATTGAGATTTTATTGAACGCTGATCCAGCTCCTCAGTTTCACTACGTTCTCTTTTCTTTTTCTTCCGTAACAACACATTCTTATTTCAATATAACATATAGAATGCGTCATTACAATGATATACAAATTCTACACCTCGCTGAAAATCCTTAAGTTTTTTCAGAACACCATCCTTGCGAATTTCAGCCGCAGCTATAACATCTTCTCTCCCTCGGAAAGACGACATTGTTTTACCTGAAGATTCGTCATGCTTCTGGCAAATGATGCAGGCATTTACGTCTAATACGGATGCAGAGAAAGAGGTGTCTCGAGATAGGGAGATGCCAAACAGGTTTTCTATAGTCATTGTCTAGGATATTGGTGCGAACTATGGATTTTTATTATTTCACTGTCCACATTAGAGTCTGCAACATTAGCTACATATTACATGAACAAACATGTTAATAATACTACTTGACAAATACAATAACATTATTATTTCACTTCCTACGACACAGCAACCTATTACCTTTAATTTATCGATAAAATGAATAGACTATTTTAATTTGTTAAAAAGTAATAGCCCCCGTGTAGTGAGTGTTTTTCCGGTAATTTATTAAACAGTCCAAAAAACGCTACACCCTGCGCCACTTAAATTTAAATAGTTCCGTCATTTTTTAAGATCTACTAAAGATATTGGTAACGATAGAAAGCCAAGATTATGCTCCTTTAATTAGTTTGGGCTGCGTTTTCATATTTTTAATAGCTTTATAGTTATTTGTCATGAAATGAAAAAAGAGAAACGAGAAAAACTAATTTTTGGCCCAAATAACCGTTATTTTTAAATATGGCGGCAACATGTAAACAATATATCCAGCTTTCTCACTTCTACTATCAATTATCTTTAATTTGGTACAAAAACGAAGTTTCTAACTTGTTTCTGTGAGAAGATATTTCAGTTCAAATATAATTTGGTACTTGCGCGCGGGCGCCATTTTTAATATTGAATTTCACAATGAAGGCCCCGGTTGCGGAAGTGTTACCTTCGATTTTTTTCATTAATTGATCACCCTCTAACAGGTTCTGAAGAGATCTGCTGTCATCTCCGACTTTTCTACAGCTCTTATGGACAGAGCCTAGACTAAAAAGCTTCCAGGACTTGTACAGGCGTTCTCAGAAGTGCATTATTATCAACGGGAATTACTTCGAAGTAAAGCTGTTCATGGAAGACAACAATCCATTCGAACATATTTTCCTGAACATGTATTAAATACGCAGATTTTTATACAATATAGTGTGCGTTTTATCGGTCATTAGATACCGTACTTACTCTTATAGTTTAGAGTTGAAATTAGTGAGGATCGCTGAATTGAACAATTCAAAGCATCACTAGTTACTTGTTTATCTCCATGAGAAATTACGCAAAATAAATAGTGGTTGTTTTATAGTCTAACTCACTAGTTCTCAACCTTTTCTAGCTTGTTCCATATATATGTAAGGTGAATCTGAAATATGTGCACAAACTCCGGTAGGTGATTCGTAACATCAAAAGAAGACCCAAAAAACTCCTCATGTATATTGTCGAATTCTTCCGCGTCGTGTAAGAGTGATAGGGGTGCCAACTTGGAATCGAAAATCGAATCATGACAATTGGTATAGAACAGGAAAATGCGCATATACTTCGGAAGGTGATTCGTGACATCAAAAGAAGACAAAAGGTCCTCTTGCATGTTGTCAAATTCCGTGTTGTGTACGAGTAACAGGTGTGCCAACTTGGAATTGAAACTCGAATCCTGACAATTGGAGAGGAATAAAAAGATGTGCCCAGTGTACATGACCTGGAATTCGACAACATACAAGAGGAGTTCCTGTCTTCTTATGATGTTACGAATCACCTCCCGGAGTTTGGAGTTTGTGCACATATGAAGTAAAAAGGAAATATGTTTCTATAATTTATCTCACATTAGCCATTTTCCCCTTATATTTCCTTAGCATACCTTCCATCAAACACCTTCTAAATAGTTTATCGCCTCCAATCCCTCCCCCTTTTTTGTTTCAATCAATGCTCTAGTTGGAAACGAGAACGTCCACGTTGAAAACCACTGATCTAACCGTCTAAAATGCCTGCTCTTCGCACGGGGAGAATAGGTTTATGGAAAGCATTTGAATCCCTTCCTCCTCTTAGGATATGCATTTCAATGAAAATGTAATTATAAAAATCTGTAAGATAATATATTTTTGGCATACATTTTTGAACCCTCCTACTCACTTCTGATACGTTCCTTTAATCTGTAGCATGATAAAATTCCAGCTTGAGGTAGGCACTATGTTCTAAAATTTATTTCAAATAGGTTAGTCATTTTCCGGTAATGCGATGTGACAAACAATAGATAACATCTATTTCAATATAATGAAAAAAAATATAGAAAATCCTCTCCTCCTTCCCTAAAATGGGGAAGTTTTTAAAAACATTGAGATACTTGTCCGCTTCCTTTTAATAAGGCGTTTATTTACCGCCTTTCATGTTTCTGATTTGAGGGGCTCGCAATATATCCTATATTCCACATAAAGTTTCACTCTCTCATATCCTCCATGGAATACGCATTTGAATCAGAGTGACATGATTTAAAAAAACTAATTTGATGTAGATACGAAATATATTCCACTACATTCACACTATATACCACGCAGGGGAGCATGGTGGCTCAGTGGTACAGCGCTTACCTCTGATGTGTAAGGTCCCTGATTCGATCCCCGGCCAAGTAAATTTGCGGGAGACTACATCCTGTCTGTCGGTTTTCTCGAAGGTCCATCCATCCATCCACACTGAGAAAAATCCGTTATACGCACAGCGGTATATTGTACAAATACGCGGAATTCTTATGTTTATTACGGAAGTCAGTACGAAGCATACGTTATCCATATGTTACATACGTACTTTTCCCACTTAGGTGTTACATCATGCCGTTGCAGGATATCTAACATCTAACAGTCTTCCGTATATTACATACTAATATGTATGCTACATACCTAAGCTATATGTTATATACGTCCATCTGTATGTGAGATCCTGACCGTCTATATACAGTTTTTTTTTCGTTCGTACGGGAAGTGTGCTTATTCGGAAGTACGTAATAAAATATACTTTCTCAGTTATATGTTTTATGTACATCAAGTTCAAAAACTACAGGAATTACCATGTAATCTACGTTTTTACGTACGCCACATACGATGTTTTCTCAGTGCATCCATTCGCATTCCATCGATTATTCCATCATCATTCATTTGCCGTAATAATCTGTATCTCTTAGCCTAAAAGGCATGAACACGGGACGTTAAACTGAAAGCTTCCACTATACCACTCAGGTGTAGAAGGAAGCTTGGAAATAACGTAGAGTACAAAAATGATTTTGACATTTTTTGGTCTTCGTTCCCTTCTTCTGGAAGTAATCGCTATTTATTTACGTACCGTATATGTAATAAAATACATCAGTAACTAGTAGATTCTTGTTTATCTTTCCTAACGGTGGCGCTTAAACGCTTTACGCAAATACTACTTGTAATGACTTGGAGAAGCAAACTTTCTGAGTTTATTTGTAAAATGGCTTTTCGTGAGGACACTGTTCATGTAAAGCACATTTTGAATTATAAAAACCCTGTAATTATAAAGCATCCTCTTTTTCCCTTTGGCCTAAAGTAACATGTCATAATCGTTTGTCCGATTCATGTTAAGTAAAGCAAATAGAGAAAGTACACTTATAATCATTGCGTCCAGTAATGATGAACAAAATTGTTCATTGTCCAGTGCTACTTATTCCATGTAAAGCAGTGATCACCAAACCGTCGAACGCGTAGCTCGCGGCAGGCCCGTAGCCAGCCCAAAAATTTAGGGGGGGCCGACCCAATCATATTATAGTTCATTTGCAAGCCTACTGTGAAATTTTATGGGGGCCAGCCAAAGTTTATGGGGGCCAGCCAAAGTTTATGGGGGCCCGGCCCCCCTTGCCCCCCGTGGATACGGGCCTGGCTCGCGGGGACATTTTCGGTAGATTGCGTTAACACTCCGGTTGGCTAACCAGGGGTGTCATTTCAGACTTCGCTTGAGGGGGGGGGGCAGGCAAGAGCACAACCGACACAAGATATTCACGTTTTGTACTAGTATATTAGTAGACAATATATTAAAGTATATGTATTCCTCAAACTCTTGGGAGGGGGGGCAATTGCCCCCTCCAGCCCTCCCCCTAAATGACGCCCTTGTGGCTAACCTTGATTCCTCCACTTGATAGGTAATAAACAAATATAAAATTCTTTAAAAAAATTTGGTAGTTCTTTTGGTTGGTAACTCACAGTAGGATTTAAAAACATACAGTAGCTCAGAAGCATCATAAGTTTGGCGACTACTGATATAGAGCAATGAAAACATTTTTACTTCATCACATAAGCATACGGAAGCTTATAGTTTCATTTCAGGTGTGCGTGTGTGTGTTTGTGTGCAGTAGCGTACGCAAGGAAGGGATTCAGGGTTTAAATCTCCCTCTTTGAGTTAGATATTATACAAAATAGGGTTGCCATTCGTTCCGGAAAATCCGGAACCGTCATGGAATCGAGATCTGTGTCCCTGCGTCCCGGATTTCAGCGAAGAAAAAAGGAAGGGAATATTATAGTTTGCTTTTTTTATTATTATTATTATTACAGTATTAGGTATATAATTATTCACTTCAAATTCTGAGTACGGTAATTCAAAAGTTGAAAACAAACGAATACATAAAACGTCAATTTAATTAACTTCACGATTTAACTACTTTGACATTGAACGAAGCATTCGTTTCATTGGACCAGGAACAAAAGGTTTTACTGCTCAATCTTATTGTTAACTTTAGTACTCTGTTTCAATCTGCATCTTGCTTCTGATATATTTTAATCAATAATCCCTGTCTGATATTTTTGGTAATTTTCCACCGATCATTCAAGAAGAAAAATATATTGTTTTAATTAATAAAACTGAATATACAACAATGGGAAACATCATCATACCTTGAGTGAGCTAAAACAGACTCTAACAGATCCTGAAAAATTAAACAAAATTCTTACCGGAGGAGGGGTAAATAATCTGCTAACGTTTGCTTAACTAGAGTGAAGAAGGTCTACTAAAATGACTAAAAATATGATTAGGTAATATTTTAACAACTCTATCTAATGGACGAAAGTAAATTAGTATATAACTAGGGATGCGCACGAGACAAGATTTGTGACTGTCTCGTCTCGAAAATGTGCTGTAAAAGTGATGTCTCGACTCGAAAAATGTATATTTTTCTATAGGAAGAGCCGTGTCTCGACTCGAATTTTATCAGGAAAATCCTGTCTTGACTCGTCTCGTGCGTATCCCTACATATAACACTTCTCTTCATTTTAAGCATTTCAAAAATTCCCGTAATTTAGTAGCGTCCAGGATTTTCATTTTCGAAATATGGCAACCCTATACAAAAATAAATATTTATAACTTCGGACAAGTATACAAACACCTGAAATTATATGAACTTGGAAGCTTGAATTCTCCCTTTAATAATCTTCTGCGTACGGTACTGTGTGTGGTATGTGATATTTTATTTCTCGGTAACTACTGGCCTGGTCTGAACCAAATTTGGTGAGGAAGTAGCCCGTCGTTTAAGGGATAAAGATCGTTATATTTGCTGGCCGAGCTCGGCCAGGGACAGTCTCGACTCGCCCTGTATGTGGTACTTGTCGGTGATTACTGGTCGGATCTGAACAAAATTTGATAGGCAAGTATAGCCCGGCAACACAGGCCGTGTTTTACAGTTTTGCATGCCGGCATCTTCTAAGTTCAACTCACTGACTGTGTTCTGGTTATATATATATAAAGCTTCACTAGCAAATCTAGAAAATTCCCATTACAACTATTCTGTAATTTAATTCAGCACAGCTCTTGTGTTCTAAGTCATGCAGAAGATAATAATAACAGTTATTATCATTATAACGATTATAATTTCCTTTCCCACACAGGACCACCAAAAGTATATTGTTCAGATAGTTTATTTATATAATATTTTCACTTAGTATTCAAATATTTTGGACCTTACACGATGTATGTTCCCGCATCGCATAAACAAATATCCACCCACATTCTTGCTGAGGACGTTGGCGCCAAAACAGCTGCAACAAAATAAAAACAAAAAATAGCTTTGGTGTCTTCAGGATACTTTCACTTTCTCAAAACTTTAGTTTGACATGTCACGACTAGCCGTAGGGATAAACGAATGTTAATATTTTTTCTTTTATTTTTTTAATATACGTGAATAACTTACACGTGAAAAAAAAATGTCGTATAAAAAATGTCAAGCTAATCCTCCTACACGCATAGCTTAGTCCAATTAACTCATAGCAACCTTATATCGAAATTCGTGACTGTCCTAAAAGCTGGATGCTTGCTGGTTTTGCTACGATGTTTTTCGTGTTCGTATTTAGATAGATTACAGTTTTCTAAAATTAAGTACTTGCATTTTGGAACTTACTTGCTTCTAGTGGCGTTAGTGTCAACTAGAGATGCTAAAAAAAACGGCTTTTTTGGGATGGATTTTTAAAATATAAAATGCCGAGTTTCCTGAAAGAAAACAGAAATTTTCGCTTTTTTTCCTTTTTATAACTTTTTTGTTCAAACATCAATTTTGTTTCCGTTAGTGGATTCTACAATTAAGAAAGTGCGTTAATAATCCGTTCAATACTACATAGATGTGGTGGCTTGTAGCATTAGACCCCCCTCAAAGGTTATACCCGTTTCAACAAAGATTTCAGGGTGCGCCCCTGGCTGACATGACCTATTGATAGCTGGGAGTCATCATGGTGCCCTCCACACATAAACACTGGTAGACTCACTATGAAGGTTCCTTAAATCATAATGGAGGAACCATTGGTCTGTTTGGACGTATCAAGCAGTTATTCCCCTGTAAGACAACAGGTTCTGACCTGCCCATCGATGTGATGAAGGTAGTATCGTGATTCACACAACTATGGAACGTTGTGTTATTGCTCGGCGGTCCAATTACGATGAGCACATGTCCATTCCAATCGTTATCCACAATGCTGTACGATTTACGTTGATTCTTGTGTGAGACGTCGACGGCGGATTCTCATATCTAACAGATACCGTGACTTGTTTGATCAGACACACTCGTACTTTGTCCACTGTTAATTGCGCCACAGTTTGTGCCATACTTCGCTTTACCAACCTCGACAGTCTACGACATTCGATAACTTTAATGAGATATGGCCGTCCCAAGCCTTGTGTTTAGTTGTGGTTTTACGGTCCTTTTCCCATCTTTGGAAGTTACTAAACACGGCAGTTTGTGAACACTTAACTAGTTGCGCTGTTTCCGAGATGCTCTTCCCAGCTGTTTTGTTATCACAATTTAATTCATATCAAACTCTGAGAGATCACCAACTTTCCTCATTCCACGCACAAGCAACACAGATTGATTAAGTAAGATTTCCGGCACGGTCTTGCGAGCGGTTCTGTTGTACTCTATGGTTCTCATGTCAGTCCAACAACTTCATTGAAAAAGTAGCAGGTGGTCATAATGATTTGGCTGGTGAGTGTATTTTAGTATCAGCTACATCTTAATAACTAGCGTAGATCTTGTACAGCATCAATTTTTAAGTTTCCAAATTAATTGTTTTCTGAAAAACTACGCTTGAGCTTTTACCCTCACACAAATCATTTTATTCAGCGAATATAGGATTATCGTTTGGTATGCCCCATCTTTGGACATTGTGTGTGTCTGTGTTAAACGCTAATAATATTATTAGTAGATTTTTTTTAAACTTATTGTATAATATTTTCTCCATATCAAGAAAATAGAAACTTAATTCCTTTATAGCCCACAAATTTCTCCAAAATTGAACAAAATAACAGACCAGACGAATTACCAGTTACAGAGGCGTTATTTAGGGCTGAAGATACGAGTATTACAGCCTTCCGTGATTTTGAAAAATATGTACAAGTATATCTTAATCAATTGTGTAACGTATATTCGTACTACTGAAAAGAAAAATTAAACTACTTGTCCCCTTCTCCAAGCAAAACCTTAAATGAAGCTATTCGATCGGTACAAGACCATAGCGTAAAGCATAGTGTCTCAAAACCATAGTAATTGCGAGTTTAGATTTAGAATCTTTAATACAAATGACAAACATAAAAATCCGGAGTCAATATCAATTATATCACTCTAGGATGCCTTATCATTCGCATATTAAAAATACCAAACAATAGTGAATTTAATAATAATAATAATAATAATAATAATAATAATAATAATAATAATAATAATAATAATAATAATAATAATAATAATAATAATAACTATTTCATTCTTCTTAAGATGAACAATTTTCTAACAAACCATAAGAAACGGTTAACAGGATGACCTTTGGATCACACATGCTCGTATGTTTAGCACCTAAAACCGAGCAAAGTCATATCCTTTCTTGCATATAAATTTAGGTCATGTTTCTCTTGTGTGCAAGGTCTTACAGCCAATGTCAATCACAGCAGTAATAGTCAAGATACATATAAAGAAAGGGAAAAAGGCGATGAAAAGTACAATTACTTCCTCTAGTGACAGGAGATGAGAAAGTGTTGCAATGATGGAAGGAAGTTATAAAGCACCAGCAGCGTTTTTAAGTCCAAAGATTTATTCCCTCCAGCCACGCGATGCAACAACACTGCATGAAAAAGAGACAGATCTAAATGGTTTTATTAAAATTTTCAGTTTCTTCAAGTAAGAAGTTACATTGAATTCATTACATGTAGTGGTATAGGCCTACATGCATCACTGTAAGAGTATGGTTATACCGAAAGTTTACTAGTTCATCTCTTCCTTTTCCTCGTTCAACGGAACGGAAAAATCAAAACAAACGCACTATTTTAAATGGAACCTGGTGATACTGGATCTTCAATCAAGCTTCATATCTCATTTCTTTTTTTAAGTTTGTTTTTTGCACTGGACGATTAAGTTGACAGCGTCCTGATTCGTTACTCACAAGCACACAGGAGTTCTCCTTGCTCAGTGACGTTTAAAACAGGGTTGCAGTTGTTCTAATTACTACAGATGTGCTGTTCTTGCCTCAATACTTTTGCTGCCAACCCTAATTTGCCTCTGAGGGATAGAAAATTAAGAGCTAAACTCGGTACAAACACGCTGTTCTATGAATGATTTGGAGTGATTCGAAATAGGAAAATTGGGAAGAGAAGGATGAAATAGAAAAATTTCTGTATAACTGTACCCTTAGTTGTAACGTTGCTTACGGGACGGGACGAAAACGAGACGAGAAAAAAGAAACACTTTTAAATTAGAGTAAAACTAGAAATTTCACGACTCTTATGGACAAATAGTTAACCATGTCTCAGGCTTAAAAAGCTGCACTAGTGTTACATAATTCATAGTAAAAAGATTTTTTTTTAAATGATGTTTCTTGTGAATATGACGAAAGAACATTTATTAACCCCTAAAAATATGCAAATTACACAATACACTCGAATTATATGAGTTGAGTTGATTTTGAGTTTAACGTCCCGTTCAGCAGCGAGGCTGTATGAGACGTGGACTTACTGATTAACGTGGACTCCGAACCACTTGAGCTCCCGCCAGGAATCACCCGGGTCACACTTGAATTATATATATGGATTAAATATAAACTTTATAATTTATAATATGGCAACTAAGAATACGTCTTAGTTTCATACGCTTGTTCATAACCATAGGATTAGAAGGGAACAAATAATATTCTATTTTTTAATGACATTAAAAATCAACGCATAATTTTAAGTTTATTATTGACATTATTGTGCTTTTTTGTGCAAACAAAAAAGAAAAAAAAGTTTCGACTACTTAAATGAAAGCAAGCCTTAACTTTATATAGCAGTTTTGAAATATATCAGATTACACCATATGAAGTGTAACAGGTGATGCGTGTTGTTCACATTCAAAAAAAAAAAAAAAAAAAAACTTTTCAAAATTTCCTTTACAATATTGAGTTAACACCAACATCAATATGAGAAATCTCATGTTCATAACATAAAGATAAAAATGTAGGCAGGAAGTAGAGTAATCAATCAGTTGTACTTATAGTAAACTAATTTAGTAACAACGAAAGCAAGAAATCAACGTTGCTACATTGAATTTATCAGTTGAGTAACTATCTATTGTTCTCATTCAAGTGAAGACTTGGGCTGCATCCTTTTCCTTCTAACAAAAGGGAAGAAAAAAGTGTTGGTAAACTAATACACTAAAAGTACAACATATACAGTAAAACCTTGATTATGTTTATTAAGTTGCTTGTATATCTGTGGAACACATGGATTACATAGTATTCTATATTTATGCTGTACAAATTAGCCATTTTCATAAGTTAGTCATTTTCTTTAAAAGTAACCGCTGCTAACTTGGATAGACATCACTGTATCATCCTTTCTGTATCTTCTGCTTCCCTGTACAGGGTCGTAACAATCGGCTGTTCAAGTGGTTGCACCTCTGAAGCTCATATTACTTACTACTGAACAGTGATTTATCTACAGCTCCTAACAACCCGCCAGCACCCCCTAAAATTTTCGGACACGCCTCGGAAATAAATTCCTTACACCCTCCCAATGGGGGAAGTGCAATATTAACCCTTTTCTTGGCAAGGAGACTTGTGATGCTCAGAAAAAATAATGGATGCGACTTCCGTGCCATTATAAAATAATAGATAATTGCACATTTTAGTTACATGTTTTATTTAGACAAGGCTGTGATGTAATGTATCCCATATAATGCATTGCCAAAATAGGTAGTCAAAGAACGAAAAATGTTCAAAAAATATGTATCCCAAAGGATACATTGTCAAGAAAAGAGTTAAGAAGATTCATTCTCGTTCTGCCTAAAGCTCTCCAGGACTTTGTAGAAAATATTTTAAATGATCTTAATGATCTTATCTTTAGGCAGAACGGAATTGCCGTTCTGCTGCCTAATCTTTGGAGACATGGAATTCTATGCAAGAAGGAAATTTTTTAGGGAAATTCAGCACTGAAAAGCTTGACTCTAGTGTGTTTGTATGCAGATCGGAACTCATGTATAAAATGGTTGTAGTAACGAGGGCGGTGACTAAATCCAAGCAGTCAAAATGCAAGGAAAATTCTGACGAGGACAAAATCCAAGGGACAAAATCACAGGAGTATATATTAGATATACCAGTACACACCCTATATGATTATTTTTCCTTTCAATTGTCATATATTCTAAAATGTTATCTGTATTTTTTCAACTGAAAAACGCTGAAAAATCTACCCTTCTATTATAAACGTAAACATTTTATAATAAAAGGGCAGATTAGCTTTAATTACTTTCACACATACCAATATGAAAAGTTCTGGGTGTTCCTATTTATTATACCTTTAATACATTTGAAATACGTTTAGCATATTGTAGGTGGCGTACTTAAAAAGATAGGTTACATGCGTAATTCTTGTACTTTTTGAACTTAACGTGCAGTAGACGTATAACTGAAAACGCATGTTTTATAATATTTTCTGTATAAGTGTTCCATCTATACGTACTTTCTGTATGAAACAATGTAGACGGTCGGGATCTCACATACAAATGGATGTATATAACATATAGCTGACGAAGGTAACATAAGTATTGCTTGCTTGTATTGTCATTGCTTGTTAAAATTTTACAATTAAGTAATACTAGAAATCCTATTCTAAAAATATACCAATCACACTTATCTTCTGTAAGTTGGCCACCTGTCTAAGTTGGCCACTTTTCAATGGAACCGATGGTGGATAACATAGACAGGTTTCACTGTAGTTTATTGTTTTATAATTAGTGTTTACAAAAATCCTTTTAAAAATACCTATCTATAGAAGTGAAAGGTACCTATCTGTACTGGTTCTTGGCATCCAAGCAGTCCATTCGTTGTAATATACTATGTACAATAGTCTCGTACCATAATATGTGATGTTCAATAAATGTTACATTATATATTATTTGTAACCCGTGAAATCCTGCAACACATTGAAGCCTCAAAATAGATGGGGAAGCGAATAATCCAGAAGTTATGTAGCCCTATTGCGTTCATGGGAACGAAAACAGAATAATTATAACTATGCTAAATTACTATAGACTGCCAATTGCTCATTCAAAGAATTTATGAAGTTCACTTTATCACAATAGTTTTATACAAACTAGATATAGGCAACGAATAATAGTTTTATACAAACTAGATAATCAAATATTATTATTATTATTATATTTGAAATACAATCAAATATCACGACATTAATTATTAGTTTTAATTAACTGAATTGAGTAGAAAATTAAATCTTGATTTCGAAAAATTGTTTATGCGTTCTGTACCTTTCTAAAGTAATAAATGCTGGAATTGGTTTCAAGGCTGTTTCTGACAGAATACTTTCTTCAAAATCATATTAAAAATTATAGAAAGATTTTCGAGACATTCGAGTCGAGTCGAAATTTTTACGAGCAGTCTCGACTCGAAACTTCGAGTCGAGAAATGCATTTGTCTCGACTCGTCTTGTATTTTACAAAGTGTGTCTCGACTCGAATTCGAATCGAATCGAGTCGAAATTTGAGACATGTCTCGACTCCTGCGCATCCCTACTTTTTACTCCTCAGAAACAAAAATAAACAGATATGCCGGGACTACACCTTCCCTAATTATCCTATTGAAACTTTTTATGGTGCATTCTGTAGGCCAGAAAGGATCCTTTCAGATAGTGGTACGTTTTTAACAATGTAACCAGTAAGAGGGAAATGATAGAGAGGGAAAAGGGAATTTTTCCGAAATTTTCACCTAAATTCGGGAATTAATTTTTGGCTGGAAACACTGACACCAGACAGACGCAAACTATCTGAAAATAAATGTTGATACCCCACTAATGTATCCTACAAGTATCATGGCGATATCTAACAAATTAAGCATGAAATTTTAAAAATATCTCATTCTACCTTAGAAATTCACCATTTTCTTGTTATTTACAGTCCATGGTTTATTATAAACCTCAACTGTACTTCCCCTAATTATCCTACTGAAGCTTTTTATGGTGAGTTGTGTAGGCTAACGACGACGCTTTTAGACAGTGGTGCATTTGTTCAGATGTAGCCAACAAGAGGGAAATAATAGAGACAAAAAGGAAATTTTTCCAAAAATTTCCCCTAAATTTGGGAATTTTCTGTAGCTAGCAACACTACTACTAGACAGACGCAAACTTTCTTAAATAAACATTGGTACACCACTAATATGTACTACAAGTATCATGGCGATATTTAAGAAATAAAGCTTATAATTACAAAAAATAGTTTACGGTAAACAGAAAAGTAGGAAAAAACTAAAAAAATCAAGGGTTAGAACCTAAATACGAATTTTTTCATGCGCCCCCTAATTCCACCATTGTAATGATCTGTACTCATTTTTTTCAGTAAGGACCAATGTTAGACTGACGTAAGTTGACTTGCGCTCGGGTACGGATTTATAAACAAAAATTTCGAATTTTTAGCCAAATTTAGGGAAATTTTAAATTCTCTAGTTGGCAACACTGTGCGCGAGCCGGCCCAATCGATGTAAACAATTAGGTATCCATCCGAGGTATCTACCTGACATATCTTAAGAAGGTCTCTCTGACATACCCGTGGGTTCCACTTTGGCCACTTGGATCCGAAAAGTTAAAACGATAAAACAGCTCGTATTGTATAATACAGTAATCCTGCAGATAGTTGTTTGAAATATCGAAGTGCTGTGAAAGGCTAAGTAATTTACACATCCATTACGAACCACACAAATAAGTAGATATGATACTTATCTAACAGTAAGCATATTTTTCGTAATAAAGTATTTCAAAAAATTCAAATTTTCAAGCCCTGGTTCGTTGTTATTCATTCGAAACAAATCATACCATGACTATGCTATCCAACGCTAAGGTACTTTCGATGTGTATTATCCTGTTCATCTCTGTTCTGCTGTATATTTGTTAGAGGCTTTCAAACTTTGGTTGTTGCGATACTATAACATCCTTAGTTTGCAACACTGAACAGTAAATGTGGTATTTTAAGTTTTCATTTGAGATGTTGATTTGAAACATGTAATAACCTGGCGTAGTGCCTTTTGAAAAAATATAACTTTATATTGGGTTGGCAATAGGCCCTAGACCTACTGTTTGTTGGGTGTTTCTGGTTATTACATACAAAGATGTTCTCCTCCTTATAGTTGCTTAGTGGGAAGTTTCATTTTTCTCCATCTTTTGATTTCTCCGTTGTAGAGGATGATCAAGATAAATTGTCCACCCTGTATATATTCGTAAAGAAGCTTACATCTATAGACGGACAAATAATAGGCATATTTTTGTGCGTAACTTGGCTACAGTGGCTTAGCACTGTTAGTTTTCAGTTTTCCTTTCGCGGCTATTCCTCATTGTTACGTGAAGTCTATATAGTACGAGTAACACGTATTTACAGTGGCAGCGCAGAATCAGAACCCTACCAAATGAGAAGTGCCCTCAGTCATACGTTTTCTCCAAGCACTAATTAAGCGCTCAACGAATATTCACATTCACTTGCTCCTGTTTATTGAAAAATCTTACTAGACAACAAACAATTCCACGAAGAGGAAGGAACCAAGAACAAAGTTGAAATATGTTTGTAACAGCTAGAATTCTATGACTATGGAACAGGGGCATATCCAGGGGACAATCCGATCGCCCTCTCCCCAGAAGGGGGAACTTTCTTATTTTATATATAAATAAAACCCATTCCAGAGCTCTTAAAAGTAGCTCTAAGTAACAGTACCGGTAGTACAACCCACCGCCCCCCCAGAAGTCCGTCCTGGATCCGCCCCTGCTATGGAATACAGAACCCGACTTAACAAATAATCACGTCGCAAGATATCCTCTGTGTCGTTAAATATCAAGATGGCAGACATTTTGTCAAATACACATTTTTTGAATGAATACTAGCCATTGTATATTACAGTTCTTTCTTTCGCACACTCACACTGAAGAGCAAATTGTGAGTTGGGGGCACAGTGCGGCGGACATGTCAAGTGTCCAGGAGCAATGAAGACCAAAGGCATGAGTGATAATGAGACTCCAATAGCGCATTCATCACAGATTATTCTGGATTCAAGTATTTAGACTACGTAAATTAGCTTTAACAGTGTAATTAGTTCCGAATAAGCTGACTTTTTGTACACATCCTATATTCCGGGATAGGGAGTGACGACCACGTGCAAAAATACGTTTCCGATTCGCGTTTTTAATTTCTTTTCGGTATTTGTAAAAGAATCACACAAAATACAAGGTTGTACTGGGCCTTTCCATAGAATATTGAATTTCCTATAAAGCGAGTATAGCACTAACTACTTAAACCAAGCCAACCTGTGACTCAACCTGTTTTCTGAAAGTTAATGATTTAAAAGTATTTCCGTTTTTATCACTTATTGTGCACAAATTATATGTAATTGGATACACGTCGTAATATTCTTGCTGGCAAAGAAAAACATCTTTATTTACCAAAATCAACTAATTTTGTTTATGACTTCGAAGTGAACCCGACTATACTGAAAGTATTTGAGAACAGGATCCTGAGAAGAATATTCGGACCCAAGAGGAACGAGAATGGGGAATGGCGGAAGCTCCATAACGAGGAACTACATAGTTTATACGGTTTACCCAACATTGTTAGGGTCGTCAAGTCTAGGAGGCTTAGGTGGGCAGGTCATGTAGCTAGAATGGAAGAAAGTAGAAACGCTTTCAAAGTCTTGACTGGTAGACCCATAGGAAAACGACCATTAGGAAGACCTAGGCGCAGATGGGAGGATAATATTAAGATGGATCTCGCAGAGATAGGAATACAAAGTAGAAACTGGATGCAATCAGCTAAGGATAGAAGTCAGTGGAGAGCTTTTGTGAACGCGGCACTGAACCTCCGGGTTCCATAGGCCATAGAGTTAGTTAGTTAGTTAGTTAGTTTAGTGAACCCGACTATTTGCAAAACACATAGATATAAAACTGGATATTTCGCTTGTAATTAATTTCTTTTAAATATTGAATTAAAAGACATCTAATGAAGAGGGTATAATGAAAATAGCATAAATAATAAATAAATAAACAGGAACTATGAGCGATTCCAGCAAATGAAGTGTACCATTAGAAGCCAAGTGCTGGCAAAACGAATTGAATAGATGAAGATTTGCTAATACATGTAATTGTACAAGTGTAAAGCAAACAATATTTATAGGAATTTTATTTATATTTTCACAGACTGATCATGAAACGGAAATCGTTAAATAATGATTGTCGATATAAAGTGGAAGTGTTTTATTTCAATCTAATATATAAAAGTGAAACTGACCTTGTGGGTGATCGAATCACAAGAAAATGGCTGAGTCATTTGAAATTAATTTTGGAATATAATTATCACTTATTAAAATTCGTATCCTTACGAGGTGAGCAGGGCCATGATAATTTATGCGAAAAACATGAGTATTTCACGAGCCCATCAAGTTATGAAGATTAAATTCGGCAGATAAATTCTTCACTACAAACAGACGCATACATGTTGCAGCATTTTTTTTTAAAATCCCTTTTACATATTTGAAAATTTCCACTTTTAACCAACCAAAAAAAAAAAAAAGGTTCTCAATTTGACCTGTGTATATTTGTAGGATTGTACTCGGTTATATCGAGAACCATTGGTAATATTTCGATGCAGTTTTCACTAACCAAATAAGCTGCTCCCAAAGAAGGTTTTTACGTTTAAAAGATTTGAAAAAAGTAGCCTAATAATTAATTTTTTATTTTTAAAAATCGAATAATTCCTGCAACGCCTAAGAAGTTATCCTGAAATATCCAGCAACCAGAAATTCAACGAAGTTATGTGGGTCGCATCTAATCAAGGGGTTAAGAATTCCGTAAGTTTCGTTCCTATCGTCTAACTCTTTCTAGGCTAGACACAAGAGCCGATCCCTTACCATTATTCCACCAATTCTTACATTATCATTCACTTGCTTTAATCAGTCATCTCCCTTAACCTAAAAGACATAATCCTCGGACATTAAATTTAAAGAGATATTTCCTTATAACGTATAATAGAACAAAATGAATAATAATCCTTTGAGTGAATTTGTATTTTATTCCCTTGAGTGAAGCCGTCCTTTGATTCCTCAGGTTCCTTGTTGGAGAGCACAAAATATTTACTTTAACTATCATTCGCTTTCATTAATCATCCATCTACTCTATCCTAAAGGACATATCTGTAGACGAATTCAGTTCCTTTCCGAGATTTGATCATTTCATTCCACTGAAGGATTCGTGCTCTTAGAACGAATCGTTCTGGAAGTATGATACTGAAATTTTTCATAGTAGCTATGAAATATGAAGATAAAATTGGTGTGAAAATAGCTATTCCGTAAACAATGTACAGAAAAATCTCTTAATTCAACTTATTAATGTTTAATATTTTATAAACAGAGTGATAAAAATGATTGTATACAATGGAAAGTTAAGTCTGATATGTTTTTTAGGTTCTGCACTTTCCGCATGCATATTAATTGCATGCATTTTCAATGAGAGTGCATATCGGTTTGTAGCTCAATATTCATTGTGGTATATTGGACTGTATTTTCTATCTGTAAATGGTATCCAACGTGCATTTCTTTCCGGATACTCCTATCAGGTGAGAGAAAGAAAATATACCGTTTAGTAAACAATATACATCAGGTGTTTTGCTTCGTGCTAATTTCACCTTGTACTTGGTAAAACTTGAAAATATGCAGTTGTTCGAGATGTCAAGCTGAGGAAATTATATCACTTTTGTTGTTTTAAATAACATCCTGTTGCTATTTTCTAGTTGAGTACCGGAGAGTAGGTCCAGAAATATTAAATCAAACGAAATTAACCCAACCTAACATATGCCTTAACATCTTGGACCTGCTTTGTGGTACAAAGGCCATTTTTTTTGTGCATGCCTAAATGCGTACAGGTTAAAAATGTGTAAAAACTGATAGGTAATAGTAGATTATTCATATGTGAAACACGCTGGCTTGTGCTAGATGGTTATTGGAAGCAAGAATTGTGTATGTATTGTGGTTTGGCAGGACGAAGCTGGTGGGCTCTCGTTTTGATGAATTCGTATGGAGCAGGCGCGAAGTGATGGAGGATGTACGCATAAATGAATTATTTGTAACTACAGTAACAATTCATATTAGAACTTAACGTAGCATTCATTATTTTTCTCTCATGTTCGTTCGTTTCGTGCAATACCTAACCTTCAGTTTGTCAATATGTACTATGCAACACTGTTGCAATCTTCGTGTTTGGAGTCTAATCTGGACGCAGTTAGATCGTGATTATGTGTTGTGTTGTATTTTAATATGGATTTCGAAGTCTTTGAACATACGTAGGAAATTACTCTCGTGACAATGTCTACTATAAACGTTATTGTAAATATGTATAATTATCATCAGGTGTACGACTTTCTATAACACGTGTAATGGTTTCATACTAATAACCATATACTTTTAAAGATAAAATACAGCTTTGCTACATTACATAGACCGATGGAAATTAATATTTTATATACCCCTCTTTCATGTCCAATCACCAATTTTCACGGTAAAGTTACCACTTTTATGACGACTTCTCGCAAAGCTAAACCGTCAATATTCTATTACTGGAATATAAATTAACTTGTGTCACAAACTTTCCCTTGTATTTTAATTCATAGTCCTATTCACTGTCAATTCTAGGTTGCTAATGAAAATTAACTCCGAAGCAGTTAATTAAAAGTGCTGTATTCAAAGATATTTTTGATCTTGTAATACTCCATGAAAAGGAATGAAGCACCCGAAGAGTAGCATTCTATACCATTTAATAATTCCTTAGGAATCAGTTTAGAAAGTTGGGAATGCAGATTGCGAATAGGTTTACCAAGGATGGATATTACTAATGCCACTCCTTTTAGGTAAAATCGATTCGTAATAGCTTCAAAAATCATATTTTGCGTTCTTAGTTCTTTATTTTACTCGCCAAAAATAGTTTTTCCTTTTTTATTGCATTTTATAAAGCACTGCTTTTTGAAAGGTTTTTGTACGGTTATTAGACATAGGAGAGGGTAGATTTACGGAAGAGGACTAGAAACAGGGTTTAAAAAAACCCGGGCTTTTTTGAAAAAGCCCAACCCAGCTGGGTCCATATGGGTTTTTTCGGGTTTGTTTTTTTTTCGGGTGTAATCGGGTTTTTTCGAAATATTTCAACATCTTTGGGGTAAAAGTGTTAAAATGTGATTTATATTTCAAGATTGCCATTGTCACAACTTGCAACAATTTTCTACTTACTGCTGTTTTGAAAAAAATGGCCGCCATTTTGAAATTTTACATTCGATCGCCGAGAAAATCTATACAGCAAATTTAGCATATCTCGTGCTTTCACCGTCAAAATTTCAACTTAAAAGACCGAAAATTGCTCTTCGTAGCGTGGATACTCGCTGTTTTGAAAAAATGGCCGCCATTTTGACATTTTACGTTGGTATGCCGCCAAAATCTATACAGGAAATTTAGAGTGTCTCGTGCTTGTATTCTGAAAATCTTAACTTAAAAGGCCAAAAGTTGTACCCTGTAGTGTGTCTGGTAGAGGCAGACAAACGAGTTGAGTTGATTTTGTATTTAACGTCTCTTTCAGCAGCGAGGCTATATGAGACGGGGCCTACTGATTAACGTGGAATCCGAACCACATGTGCTCCCTCCGGGAGGCAAACTCGGGTCCCACACCGAAGACGCGTACACTAACCGCATAGCCATGAAGGAGCTCGGCAGACAAACGAACAAATGCAGATCAAGTCATCCAGAAGCCTGACTGACATTCGCCAAATATGAGTACCAAAAAGGGTCTATTAATTTAAAACAAAGGTACAATTCCTGTTGAATGAAATAAATAAATGTTTTAAAATGTCTTATATGAAATTAACATCTTCCAGCGTAAATAAACCTGCCATATTTTCTCCATGAGAATACGGGACACCTCAGATCCCCCCTTCCTCAACTTTCCAACACAATGCAATGAACTGTAGTCTGGTTATGAACAAAAGTATAATAGGCCGCGGTAGCTCAGCGGTAGAGCGTTCACCTCTAGTTCATGGGGTTCCTAGTTCGATCCTAGCTCGCGCCAAGTGAGCTTTGTGGTGGACAAACACCTTGTGCATGGGTATTCTCGAGATTCTCACGTTTCCTCCCACTTTCTTCATTCTGTCATTTCATTCACTTCTCATCATCGTCACCTTGAGCACAGCAGGCATAACCGTGAGACTAAAACTAAAAGATTTTATTCTTTTTTCAATAATATAATAGGCGAAAGTTCACTAAGTAGCAAGTGCTTTTCTCTGTTCGTACCCAGCAATTAATTGTATAGACTGAAGATGCCTAAAAACTTAAGATGTGCTATAAAAATGCTTTACAGGAAAACAATATGCAAATTATTTAAATCAGTGTTACAATCTACTTTCAATATTTTTCGCGCGTTTAGCAATATTTATTTACATGGCTGTATCTGCCAAAATTACGTTCGTCAGTTTAATCTGATGAAAAGCTGATTTTTCTCCGTGTATCGTGTGTAATTGTCAGGACCGGATTTACATTTTTCTAAGACCTGGGCCAAAGCAGAATTCTGTGCCCCTAGACTCTGAAAATGATTATAATTCTTGTTAACTTATCTAATGTGTTGCTGAAGAAAAGGTTAGTCATCTTCCTTGTGTTTGTAAATGTAGAAATCAAGTGCAATGGAAAAAGTAGCATTGCAAATTTCGCTCGCTATCAAGTCGAACAGGGTGGTGTTATAACTTCCTCGAAACTGTTACATACAACAGCGTACTGTTCATTCACTAATTACAGGATTCCCAGCCAATGTCAGAATTTTTTGTTTTTCACTTTTCGAATAAGCTGATATTGATAGCAGAAATGGAAGGAGTTAAAATACGGGACATTTCCCTGTCCCGACTAAATTTACGGGGACGCGGGACACACTCGTTTCTTACGGGACGTATGGCAGGCTTAAGCGTAAAATAAATAGTTTTATTGTTGAAGTATTCATTTCCGATCCTTCTGCGTTTAATTCGGGAATTTCCCGAGCACTTCTTTCGCGGTGTGTACATCAAAACTTCCACTAGTACGGAAATTTGAACTCAGCACTTGAAATAGTAAGCGTTACATAGTCTTCGGAACCCCGAGCATTGAGCTTCTTAAATTTGACAAGAATTTTTACGCTATTGCTGGTGTTGATTCTACAGAATGCTTATTTGAAGAGTAGCAAGAAATGACTGAATTAAACTGTTATTGTTGGAAAACCAAATTTCAGTTGAAGTACCTTGTGTTTTACATCAAAGGTAAGAAATAATACTAATAGTTTTACTAATGTATTTACATATATACTATTAGTACCGGCACCTATGACCTTAAACCCGTCAAACGTATGAGTGATAATGTCCCTCGGTGTCATCAAGTCGACGAGCATACTATTCACGGAAAATATTTTCTAAAGTACAAATTTACTTATTTTACTTCAAATAGGCTATAAGCATAAGCCATACATTAATTTGTTCTATAACTATCTTAAGCTAAGTTTCTTTTTTTTTTTTTTTTTTTTTTTTTTTTAAATTTATTTAGTGCATTCAGAACTTTATAAAGGTCTTATGTTGAATGTTGTTGTATACCTTAACGTGAAAGCCTCTAATTCGCTCAAGGAAAGTCTAAAATCTGATAAAAATCACTTACAATGTGATCACCTTAGTTGTATCAATAATATACTAACAAATAGGTCAAAAACCCAGGTGGGTTTGAAAGTTTCTTTTTTTTTTTCAGGTGGGTCCAACCCGAAAAAACCCACCGGGTTTTTTCGGGCTGGGCCCACTTGGGCAAACCCTGACTAGGAACAACCTAACCTACTCTACCTCAACCTAACCAAAGCAGATTGATATTGTGTACAATTAGAGTATGGTAGTAACCAACTAAACATCCTAACATATGTTGAACATTTTATGCCAGCACTAACGTTCGGACCCCTTCTGTGAAATAAAGGCTAGTAGGAGTGTCATATATGTTTCCTTGTCCCAAGTTTATAATGCGTTCATTTTCTCTTTATTCATCACCTTGTTTGGACGGTAAAATCAATGCTCTTTTAGAAAAAAATCCTTTCATGTGTTGGATTTCATTTGGTGGGAATCATAATAGCTGATTATGCTGTGGTAAGTTCCGTATATATTCTGATAACGAATTTATTGCCAATTGTGTACATTGAAAAATGTATTTTTTTTTTTTCTATTGTAAATGAAAGTCTGTTATATGTTATGTAACTGTTGGATCATATATTATTACCTTCTTTCTCTACGGTATTTTCCACTTATGTGGGTGGAAGTTAGTGGTAAATCTTCTTCAAAAGCTCTATCCCGCATTTTTTTTTTTTTTTTTCCTTGTTAGATCATTTTAGAGTATTATATATTGTACACTATCTCAATATGAAAACAGAATTCAACTACATATTGAACATGTTCTTACCGGTATTGATAGTTGATAAGAGAAAGAGAAATTTCACCCTGAGGAAGTGAGGTGTTTACACTACATTTATTTAGAAGCATCCAAAAAACTACAGTTTTTCAGAGTTAATGGGAATACGGTAAATGCCATGTTTGTGGGAAGTAACCTTTTGATCATTTTTTTTTCTTCTTTTCTTTTTGGGAAGGATACGTAGTAAATAATACTTCAGTGATAATGGTAAACTGCATTACCTGTAATGTATTATTATTATTATTATTCTATATTTCAATTAAACTATCGGTCGATCTTCCTCAGAGCAATGGGCTTAAATTAGTTTCCTATTCAGATAGTTATAACGAACAGTGGTACGTAGTAAAGAATTTTCATATTATTATACAACCTTAAGGTGAGTCAGCATACTATTATTATGGCGGTGTGGTCCATACGCTCAATAATCAGTTACGGCTTCAGTGGTTTAACTTGATATATGGTTACCCAGCAGTACGGACCATAAGCACTCCATTTCGTGCTTTACGAGTGCTTATGGTCACGTACTGATGATCGGGTATTCAAAAAATGTCCAGACTTGCGATTGTTTTTAAAGTGGTCAACAACAATGTATCTATCGATGTTGAGTTCTAAGTGTATCCCTCATTATTTAAAAATCTTAATTTTAATGTGTACTATTCTCGATTTTGTATACAGGATTGTGCTGCCGTATATTTATGTTTCTTCTTGTAAAGAACTGGTAGAACAGACTTTAGGGCTTTTAGAGCTTTCAATCGTTATAACATAGTTAAAACAAAAAATCACAATATGATGAAAACGCGAAACGAAATTAGAATAATAGGCGCTCTTTTTGAAGATTTGTAAATCTTTTAAAATTTTCACCCTAGGTCTTCAATGAGTCTGTTCGAAAAAGCTTCTTATAGTTACCACGTTTCTCTCCTGAGTCCTCCATATTATATTCAGACGTAAATTTCCTATTCATTATTCAAAGAATATGTACAACAGTGAGATCGTGCTTACGAAAGCAAATTTTGTTTCTTTATAAGTTAGTGTTTCTTTTATTTTATATTATGTATTATTATGCAATTGCAATCAAAACAAAAAATGTAAATATTGTTCTGTTCAGGTAATGTTTGGTAATGTAATGTTTAGTATTAATAAAATACTCCCAAATTCTATACAAGATATTCCCTTATGTGTTACAGTCTGGCAAGATGAATGTTTGTGATTTATTGAGACCAAAAATATTCTCTACGTATTTATGCATATGCATGGTTCAGAACCAGAATAAACTAAAATATTTTTTTACTCACTTCTATACCGGGAATTAATATGAAAATTAAATTAAGGCGCTCAAACACTGTTTCTAATTCATTGACCTGGCTTGGACTGAATTAGGTCTTCTATATTCTGTAGAGTGATTTCACCCGTGCTCTGTGCAATGTTTTTACTTGTGTAGTTGTGCATATTTTTTCCGTTCTGAAGTGACTCTTAAACTATTCACAAATATTCAAGATCAGTACAGCCTATTTCTATAAGTTGTCCTGCGTGGTTCAGTCAGTAGATTCGTTGCCTTTGTAATCGCGGGTTCGAATGTGTAAAGGGGTCTCGGGTTCGAGTTAAGGTGGAGGACAATTTCTCTCGAACCGTCGAACTTTTTTTTTTTTTTTTTTTTTCAAGTATGTTCATTGCTATATATTATAAGCAAGTAAATCTAGACCTGCGTTCAAATCAAGCCTTTGTACAGCAATTTGTTTTATTTTCTTTCTGAAATTATTACAGGAGTCGTGCATCAAAGAGTATCATGTTCTGAAGAAAAGAACACGCCGCATTGCCTGTGAATTATGTAATTAAGTTTTTAAAACATGTACCAATACGTTCAATATTACACAAAGAAAATTATGAAAACCAAATTAGCATTACTTAAAATGTATTATTATTACTATACCTAATCTGACTATAATACTGCTACAAAGTCCAGTAGTCCATAGAGTTCAAAGGTGTTTTTAAAAATACTAACAGCCCCATCTGAGATTTTGCTAGTTCATGTTGGTTTAATACCAAGGTTTTCTTTGGTCTTCTCAAGTGCTGACAACTAATGAGAAGAATCGTGACAGCAATCTTTATTTTAGTAACAGTTTTCTCTTTTGGCAAAGGAATTTAATCCTTTGTTTTGTGTGGCAATTTCTCGTTAACACCGCAAGGTCTTCCCGGAATGCCTGTCTTCTTTCTTCGTGCTTCTATTCATTGAAGATCTTTCTTCTTCTGTCTTCAGTGATGTTCGTTCAACACAGCTACTTTGTTGGACATTAACTCTTCTCTAACGTAACGTCCCCTCTCACTCTCAGATGATGAAGAGACCGGAGATATGGTGGAGTATATATATGGTGACTACGTAGAGGCGGAGCTATGAATAGGGACCTGTGATTGGCTGAGGGAAATGTTGGCTCCTGATTGGCTGTTGTTGTGGTTACGAAAAATGCCTTTGAACGCTTGTTTATTGTTCCTGAAAAGAGTCAACCAGATAGGTCACATATTACGTAACGGTATTTTTTTGCCAATTTTTACCCCCCTCCTCCCCTTTGTCACGTAAAGCTTTTTGATTTTTGTTTTTTCACCAATTTTGCTTATTTTGAGGGGTTATTATAACAAAACTAATTTTAATAGAACTTTTTATTACAAAATGTTTGTATTCTAAATAAATTTCTGGTGTTTTTTTTTTCTTTTTCGCTAACAAATCACTTGTTAGAAAATGATAGTACCGTAATAATTTTTGAACCACATGGGTTGTTTAATTAACCAGTTTTAATTCTTCGAAATTGCCTACTGTCGTTTCCCTAAAGAGATCGGGCCCATTCTTTTAGATTAGCAGGGAGGAAATACTGCAAGAAGATGCAGGTGAAACAAGATCTAAAGAACTGACATCGATCGACCTCTTCTTCCGGGATCCAGAATGCTTCCCATATTAGAAGTTCGCCAGTGTCGACGTTGCAAAGAAGTTCTCTTCCTCGTCGACCACAGATTCGACGTGGATGCACACGTAGAAAAGCAGGGATATTTCGTTTGTGAACAAGCTTTTGAGCATCTCCTTTGGACTTTGGACTTTAGTTTACCCCTTTTCAAATTCTTCTTGTCCTAAATCAGTGTCAGAATGCGAATAAACTCGATTTCTCCAGGAAAATTCAAATCCAAAAAGCAAAAATTCAGTACGAGATGAATATCCGGCGAATTCGGTTTTTAGTATCGTATTTTCGTCTGCAAATCATGAATCGTATCGTCGTGGAAAATATTATTTCACGAGAGTTTCTTCTGTTTCAGATACTAAACTTCTTAGAAGAGTATAGTGGATAGTGATTCGAATCAAAAGTTTTGAATCATATTCTAAGAAACAGTGACACGAGTGGGAACGCGAGGGCATTGTTAAGCGGTGGTTACAATCCAGGAAAGCTTCGTGTAGCGTAAATGCAATGCAGCGATAGCCACCGCTTAAAATAAAGAGTTTTATTGTATTGTAATACACTCAGGGTTCGTCATCAGTCATGCTAATGTCTAATAGCGTCTTCGAATCCCTTCTGCATGATTAATTTTATATAGGCTATTTGTTCGCAATTTCCCAAAGCAATAGAAATATTTAAAACAAAAGAAGAACTGAATATAATTATTTGTTTAAAAGATTCCGTGTATACCTGAGAATAAAAATTACAGCAAAAAAGCATGCGTTACGTAACGAAGATGTAAACCCCTTCTTCCCCTTGTTATACTTCGTAACGCAAGGCCGAACTCCCCCCCCCTCCCATGTGTCGTGTTACGTAATATGTGGACGGCTCCTAAAGTAGTTTTGACTGCATTTCAGTTAATATTTTCAGTATTAAATAACAGCTCACTATTATATTGTACATACTTGTATTTTATAACGTAAGATTATTGCTTTGTTGGATTTCCATTGAAATATTAATTTCTAGTGTTATAGTTATTCAGTAACGAAGATGAACGTCACGAACATGTTTCTGAATACGGAAATACTGATCACTCATTAGTCAAGTCCTTTAGTATGACGCTAATCTCACGTAAGACAACCCTGAGTATGATCCTTACTGTTTCGTTCGTTTTTGTCCTTTAATGTGGCTGTTCTTTCTGAACTACAAACGAATTCTGCCAGTGTGGGTATAGAGGTTATGGAACTGTATTTGAAAACCATAATCGAAAAAATATTTGCAACTCATCAGAATTGTTAGGTTAGTATAGTGTGTCATCTTGCTGTAGTCCTTAAGTCGTTCATTTTGATACTTATTTACTGTTGATGTTGTGGACAGTAACCAAAGACATCCTAATCGAACTTAATGCACATCAGGTACACCTGCAATAAAGATTTTTTAAACTGAAATGTGCCTTAAAATTTTTGCTAAACAATATTTGAATGGCTAAACGGCCACCTATATTATTCCTAGTGGAGAAAAGTTTTTTTTTTTATTTTTTTTTTTAAGTAAAGTTATTTATAACACTGTCTCACTCTATGTCTAAGTTACATTTTTCTAAATTTAACAAAGGATTTCTCTTTGTCTTAATGTCTGAAATACATTCCTTGAGATATAATTAGATATATATTTAATCATTATGCTCTTTTTTTTAACCTTGATTTTACGTTTTCAAATGCTTAAGTATTTTGACAAGCCTGAAATCGCTCCGAAACATAAAGTAAAGGTCAGAGTTACATATAAAATTAGATCTTAAGTTAAAAACAATGTATTTAAGCCATTTTATATTAGGACAAAACATTCTTAAATAAGAGTGGGATTCTGTTATAAATGGCTTTATTTAAAAATTTACAAAAACCAAATTAGCTCATCTATTATAATGTTAATCACTTGGAAAACAATTTTATCAGAAAACGCAGAAGATACCCATTTTACTATTTGAAATTATAAATAGTTTTAAAAGTAAATTAAAAAAATCTCTAATTATTGAATAAAAATGTTTTACCTACTATCCGTTTAAAATTGAAATTACATTAAATGATTTCAGCACTCACTGCTATCTTCATTGGTAAACATCGCTCAGTTACATTAAGCTCCTTAGAAATATCTTCGTAAACTGAGATGAACCTAGAGTAGTTAAAGGAATGTGATGAATCACCAGGAAAAAATGAAATGAAATTTTTAAGTTTTACGACCCACGGTTATGCCGGTTAGGCTAAAGGAGACGGTGATAATGAGAAATGAATGAAATGGTGGAATGAAGAAAGTGGGAGGAAACGGGAGAACCCGAGAAAACCCACAAGCACGGTGTTTGTCCACCACAAAGTCCACACGGCGCGAGCTGGGATCGAACCAGGGGTCCCAAGAACCGGAGGTGAACGCTCTACCACTGAGCCACCTTCCCCCTTATGAATCACCGGGAAAGAGATAGTTAAAGTATGTATAAAATTCCAGATAACTTAATGATCTCTTTTGCGCACTTAAACGCAAGGAGTCTAATGTAACCAGGCGATGTGTTACCGATAAAGGTGCTAGCGAATATCGAAATGATTTAACATAATTTCAATTTTAAACGGATACTGGGTAAAAATATTTTTATTCAATTGTTTACTCTGTATCCTATAGCGTCCGTAAGTAAATAATCGATAATAATGTGGACGATCTTAATGAGTTTATTGTTGTTGTTCGAGTTTATTGTTAGGTCAGTTCATGTTTATGCTGTAATAATGTGGCCAGTTTGATTTCTCATAGAGTACTGCGAAAAACAGCAAAAGGAACAATAGCATCAGTTATTGTGTTTGTACATAGTGTTGCATTTCTTGACGAATATTGCGTAATTTTGTGACTTTTCAGTTATTCCATAAAATTTTCTATGTAAGTAATTTATTTTAAGGTACTGTTGATTTTAAGAAGTTTTGTTATGGAACTACCTTCTGTGGAAGGATAAAAACAGTGTACTGCAACCTTAATAACTGCCTGCCTATAGTTCAGAAAGTTGAGTGTTCAGGGAGTTTTGTCAAGGAAGGTGTTACAAGAATAATGACCATTCGTCTCTTTGCTATCATTCGTTATTGTATATGTTATACAGTTTTTGATTGAAACTCTTTCAAACGCGATGAACCATTTATATCATAAATGTATAGAATTTTTAGTTCTAGGACTAAATTAACTGTTGTTTATTATTAGCTATGTTGAAATTGTAGTTCATATTTAATGATTTTCAATATTGCGATGAGAAATCAAAATGTTTCTTGGTTATTTATTATTTATTTTCCAGGACCAAATTGCATTTAATATTTGAATTTGCACTAATATTTTAATATATTTCTAGGTATCCGTTGTTGCTTCCTTCCTTGGAATTGCTTTTGCTGTTGGAATTTTTATCTCAGTGTTGGCGCCTCTTTCATGGCATGTATTTGGATGGTAATATTATCCATTTATTAATTTAGTGTATGATTCCTAATATTTTTTAGATTCTTAGGGAAAAGGTGGCGTAATATTGAGTCTTCACATCTGGTACGTGTTGGTGGATAAAATAGAACAAGCTAGAAATGTGTTTGTAAATGGAAGTTGCTCAATTGACCAACAATATGAAAAGTAATAATCTATAGTATACTCTGTATTGGAATTTAGTATATCTACATCGGTGTATTTTTGGATATTTTATTAGGTTGGTGCGAATGAAATGTCCAACGCAGATGCGTTATTTCCCCTCAAAAAAATTGAAAAAACTACATCTGGTTAATCAATATAATCACCGTCTGCAACCACACTCTTTTGCCATTCCTCAGTCAATGATTGGATTGCGTGGGGAAGAAAGTCCTCAACTGCACATTGTACCACCAGATCATCAGGGAAGATCTTCCCTCTTAACAAGTTCTAGATGCCGGAAAAATTGGTAGTCTGTTGGAGAGATAATGGGGAAATACGAGGGGCGTCCAATAAGTTAACTACCTAGACAGGAAGGAATGCAGATAGGCTCACTTGGTTACCACTGGTTTTCGATGTTGTACCCATGGAGGACTATGCACCGTCACCACTTTGTGGGCAGCGAAGAAATCCCAGAGAAAAAAATAAGTCTGTCATGGCCTGCAAACCACTAGGAAACAGCCTATTGGACTTCGTTGGTGGACCTAGATAGACTTCTGCCTTTTTTCTCAGGATCCCAATGGTGGATCCAGGTTTCGTCCCCTGTCACCAGTTGAGCCAAGAATTTATTTTTTTTTTTTTTTTTTTTTTTTTTAATAATGTTCCGACTGACCTCAAATTGCGCAGCGGGGTTCCCCACAGTGACCTTGGCGTGCGTGTCAGAAAACGTTGTGCTCCGCTACTCCCTTCCTGTCTAGATAGATAACTTATTGGACGCCTCTCGTACGGTAGGTTAGGAAGGGTTTCATACTACGATTCGAGTCTACATCAAGCTACGATACGAGTCTACAAGCTACATTTGTGAAAATCAACATGGATTCTATCCTGGTCGCTCAACAGTAACAAATTTACTTAATTTTACCCAATTTGTTCACGAGGTTATTCATAATCGTAATCGTGTAGATGTAATATATATTGATTTTGCAAAGGCCTTTGACATGATTAACCATGACATACTTCTTACAAAACTTTCAATCAGAGTTACTCAAATTATTTATATCATACTTGAGTCAAAGAAAACAATATGTAAGTTTTCAACAATCAAAATCATTTTGCTATAATATGAATTCCGGGGTACCACAAGGCTCAAACTTGGGGCCTTTATTATTCCTACTCTTTATAAATGATCTGCCAAGGTATGTTAAGAACTCAAAATGCATATTGTATGCAGATGATGTTAAGTTGTATAAAGAAATACAAACGAATTCTGATATATTAAAACTGCAAGAAGATTTAAATAACATATACACATGGAGTATAAAAAATAAATTAAATTTTAACATTAAAAAATGTAAGTTTATGATATTTACAAAACAAAGAACTTTAACTGAAATTCTGCCATATTCAATAGAAATCAATATCTGGAGCGTATATTTACATATAGGGACTTGCGGGTTACATTTAGCAGCGAAATGTCTTTTAATAAACACATTTCATTGATCACACAAGATGCCTTCAAGCAATTGGGATTTGTAATCAGAAGCACTAAAGTGTTTACAAACGTAAATGTCATTGGAACTCTTTTTAAAACTCTAGTACTGCCAAAATTGGAATATGCGTCAGTGATCTGGGCAGCTAAATGTAAGACTCAAGAAAATCAGATAGAAGCAATACAAAAAAGATTCCTAAGGTACTTATATTATAAGAAAACAGGACAGTCTGCTCTGGTAAATAAAATATCTTACTCTAATTTGTTAAGTGAATTTAATTATATTAAACTTTCTGCTAGATGTATCATTGCACAAGAAATATGTCTACACAAAATAGTAAATGGAATATTTGATAATAGTGAATTTTTACAATACATTAAATTCAATATCAGTGACAGAACGTTAAGAACAAGGAATCTGTTGTGGTATAAAATATTCAAAACAAATACATACAAAAATTCACCATTGGTCAGAATGTGTAAGCTGTATAATAATATAGCACAAAGTGTAGAAGAATTTGACCTTAATCTTAACCAGCAAGTGTTTATAAAATTAATCAAAAATAATTTTTTACTGAATAATAGTTCAGGATAAAATAAATATAGGTGTAATTATGGACTTTATCTATGTATTGATGTCTTCTTGCTTTTGAGTATATGTGCGTGTACTTATATGTGTATGTATTCATATAAAACCTATATACCTGTAGGGTATGTACTTGAATATGTGTACCTGGAAATATTCAGAAGCATAAACCATAACTGTTGTTTATAGCGATATCTATTATCTAACTTTGTGTATCTGAGAAGAATGTTTCTTGCCATTCTTGTGTTTTTGTGTTTTTTTTTTTTTTTTGTATTTTTATTTTCATTTTTCTTTTTAATACTATCTTTTTTCTTTTTTAATTTTTATCACTTACTAATCTAGTAATTGTTCCTTTAATGTATGTAATAGATTGTAAAAGCCTTCTGTAAATGGAGATTTTTTTCTCTGTTGAAGGTAAATAAATAAAAACCTTTACGCGACACGCTGGTGAACATTGTAGTTCAACATGAGGACACCATCTCTGTTGACAATTGCTAAATGCTTGCGGTCAAGTTTACGGTGCATTTCTGAAGTTCAGAACTGTAACGATTTGCACTGTTGGTTTCACTTTGCCTGGGAAGTCAGAGTGGATCACCCAGCCATAGACCAGCAACACCACCTTCTGGCTGGAGAGGAAACTGACCTGAACATTGATCACGATCAAACCATTGTCCTGATCGTTTATGATTGTCATAGTAGTTGATCTATCCGAAACACTTATTATGTTCAGGGTGAATAAGAATCATGGGCATAAAAATATGTGCTCATAAATAAACAGTACCTACTTGCTACTTCTCTGCTGTGTTACGGATTTATGTAAAAATCTTCAATCGACGAATTGTCTTCGGTTATTTTATAAATTCAGACCATAACAGAGAAGTACGTGGTTAAATACTTTAGGATGTATTTGTAAAACAGTCCTTCAAGGGGATTATACAACGATATGTTGTATTCTTTTAAACTTTTTCTGGGCAATATGTGATATTCTTTAAATATGTACTAGTCAGCTATATCTATGATAGAAGAAAAAGAAGACACAAAAATAATTATATTTTAAAAATCAATGTTTTCGTGTATGTATTTGTTTGTTTTGGTAACCATGACGATATGTAGAGTGTCGACATAGAAACGGAGTTACTGTAATCTATAATATAAATAACATCAGAGAGATCACAACGAACATAAAAGGTATAATAAACGACATTTTGGCACCATATTAATGTTGTTTATTTGTGTGGCTCAAAGTATATCCAAGGATCAGGGCTATAGAAGATCGATTAAGAGTAAATAGATTTATTATTCGTTCTAATTACATTAACTATGAATATTATTTGCTTATTTTCGTGTTTAAACCTACTTACGGTTTTGTCATGGTTATAAATCCGTTTTATCAGTGTAAATCAGCTAAGCACTGATAATGTCGCCATTGATTCCACGGGAAACAAAAGTTTTATAGCTGTGCGGGATGGTGTCGCTACTGTCCATATTAAACGTAAATGGACCTTTGTTTTTAAAGAAGTGCTAGCGTCCACAGTTGAGTTCTAAATCGTCCTAACTACAACCAACAGTTACGTACGTAGTATGATAATTCAAACACACTTCATTCTAAAGTTCCGTATTATCATTAAGTTAGAATTGAATATATATTTTATCTCAGAGATTTATAGTTTTCCATTCGATGAAAAGTTGAATTCCTTAGAGAATCAGGAGCTTTACTGCAGTACAGTAATTTTTAAGCTTATTTAATTCAAAAGCTTTAAATTGTTTGATTTCCACCCTGTCTGAATATTTCATATATGTTTACCCGTAATAATTTATTAAAAACTTCTGCGATCCACTTTTGAGTACAAACATTGCATATGCATAACAAATTACGAATATTATCAAACAGCTTATGGATAAAGGTAAAACTACACTAGTATAGCTTATTGACACAACTGTATCTTCAACTCGATCGATAATGAATTTTAGAAAAAGTTTTTCATCTCCCTAAATGATCTAACGACGGGTCGACTATGGAAGTGTTTACTCGTTGTTTGTTCTGATCTTCTTGGGACCAGCAAGGTATCTTTTACGACCTTTATTTTTTTTTTTTTTTTTTTAATTTATTTATTTATTTTTTGCACAAGTTTTCTAACATATACATTCTCCTCTGGGTCTAAGCTAGTGTCAGCTTATGTGACACAATACTGCTGCTTTTGATGGTTTTTGCCCACATTCATGAAGGTGACACAGTAAAGTGGAGTGGGACCTACGAATTGGTTTAGTAGTCGTCGCGTGCTAGTGAATAGATTTTTCCCAGTGGCGTGTTCTATGACCTTAGCATTTGTTACCCTGTCGTAGCCGGCCCGTGGCTGATCTTCGACACTTTTACAACCTGTACAAAATATCTGAAACCAACGAGTTGCAATGCTGTGGTTTACTGCACCTTTCTCTTTCGCATTACAGATGTTTTGGGTTACTGCCACAGAGTTATGCCCGAGTTTGAACTCATGCAGTAACAGTTCTCATATCAAACGTTATTGATTACTCATTGTCACTGCCACTAAAAACTGACTGGATACTGAGGGAGTCACGGCATCCGTGCTAAATAATCTGCCTGCTATACTACCTCCTAGGCCTTTAAAATCTGCCTGCCATACTACTTTGCACTTACGGTCGATCACGGTGTATACAGGCGCTGATATTTGTGTTGTGGAAATATTCCGAGACTTATGGTTCATCCTTGTAGTAAATTCGAATTGGGTTAAATAAATGGGAAATTCAGTTTATTTGGAAAGCTTCCTGTTTAGATATTTCTGCTTGATTTCCATTGTAGTTCTAATAAAGGTTTAATTCCAACAAAAGGTCCCAACGTTCGTCACTGAAGCGTGGAACTTAGATTGGGTCAATGAGCTTGTTAATCTGGTTCATCACATAAACATTTTTAAACATAACCATTGGAGAAAAACGAGGGTACGTTATAAAATGAACAGAAAATCTCGACCTGAAACTGATCCCATATTGTAGCAATCCAGAAACAGTTCTCTGAATTAGAAAGGCCACCATACTCTAATTATATTCTAATTACTCTGATTAGAATATAATTTACTCTGAATTATATTCTAATCAAATACTTATTTATAGTGCTATAGAGAATCTAAAAATAGTCATGGGCAGTAATTTGACTTGGAATGAACATATAGCTTACACATCAAAAGAAAAGTGAAAGCTACATTGCACACTCATAAAAGACTGAAACTGATAGAGTAAAATGTATTTAGTACAAACTTCATTACACGCAACACTTATAAATATTATGATAAATTATATAATGATATGCCAGTCGTACTGTCAAACAAACTTTAAAAAGATATACAATATTTGTATTAGGTTCAGTTTGAATCTGCAGTTTTATGACCCTGCTTTCCCGTTGTATCTTGAGTTAATATACATTCTTCTTCACTTCTGGAGGAAAGTACATGTAATACATAGATGTTACGGCAGAGAAAATACTAATATTCTCGAAAATACAAAAATAACCAGTCACAACCAAGCATGAATGCTGGCAAAATTATTGTAGTATGTAGCATTCAAATAAGTTTTAACTCTAGTGGTAATACAGTTAAATTGTAGTGTGCTTGTGCGTTTGGAATAGAGAAAAGAAAATAGTTGTGTTTTGTGAATAAATTATTCGTGTAATATCAAACAAGTAAACATTGCTAAAGATGTATATATTTATCTTTTTTTTCAGGTACATATGTATCATGTCTTTCTTCCATTACTCAGAGTACCTGACCACAGCTGTCATAAATCCACGCACTCTTTCTCTTGACTCTTTTCTGTTAAATCATAGCTTCGAATATGGTTTGGCTGCTGCTGCCAGTTGGGTGGAATTCCTATTGGAACGATGGTTTTGTCCAGGTATACATATGCTTTAATAATTTATTCTACATTTAAAATAACAAGTGATATATAAAAGTTAATATATGATATGAATATTTTGATGTATCAAGATGTGTGGTAGGTGGCCTGGTCGGAAAATATGGTCATGATTCATTTGTTGTCAGCTATTTTGTTGTCAGCTATGTGATTTACGTAGTGATTGGAAGTATTGCTCTGGCTTAGTGATAAAGTATTCACCACTGGTGTGTGGTCCCTGGTTCGATCCCAGCTCGCACAAAGTGGACTGTGGTGGACAGACACCGTGCACTTTGGTTTTCTCGGCATTCTCCTGTTTCCTCCCACTTTTTCATGCTACTATTTCATTCATTTCTCACAAACGCCGTCTCCTTTAGCCCACACGGCATAAGCGTAGGACATAAAAACTCAAAGATTCATTTCCATTGCAGATGTTTCTCGTGGTTTGTCGTTTGGTTTAATTTCATGCAGAATTTGGCTAATCATTTGTTTGATTTCACGAAAAATTCCATTATTGTGACCGCCGATGAAGTACTTCCTGAACCATCGACTTTTTCCTAGTAAGCTCTTTGCTGCTTGAATTACTAAGTGCTGGAAGCTTCTTTCAAGTTATCTCCGAATGTTTTAGACAGTCTCTTTCGAGACATGATTGTCATTACCATGTCTCGTTTACTATACTACCAATCACCAGAAAATGCTCATACAATTTCTTAGCGGTCTTAAATATGGGAGAATCCTTATTGAATGTATAGCAAAAATTTTGTTCCACAAATTCCTAAATTTCCGATTCTGTTTCTGAATAGCACCAAACAATTTGTACTCGCTTTCTCCAAATTGCTTTATTATTATTATTATTATTATTATTATTATTATTATTATTATTATTATTATTATTATTATTATTATTATTTTATTTTATTTTATTTTTTTTTACACTATTGACTACAGGGGCATCTGCTAGACGACCAAGTACGTTACTGTATATCTTGCTTTTTAAACATTACAGTACAGTGCATGGTATCCCTTGTTCGATTCCAGCTAGTGCCAAGTGGACTTCGTGGTGGACATAGACCGTGTGCATAGGTTTTCTTGGATTTTTTTTTTCATTTCTCTCCACTTTCTTCATTTCATTCATATCTCATTATTACCGCCCCCTTTATCTCACAAACGTAATAGTGGGATGTAAAACTGAGATATTTCATTTCATTTCAACACTACACTAAACCAAACTTGTGAACTGTCTGCTTCCATTCTGTCCAGAATCATAGGTTCTACAAAATACAAATAAGAATCGTTTTAAATGTTTGAGTGTAACGTTGAATATCTTGAAAAATGTGATGATTAGAGCAAAATATTACAGAGAAAGTGGGATAAAATATATTGTTGACTTCAATAATAAAATGGTCATAAATAATGATAAACATATCGTTCACAACAAAGACTCAATACTTCATTACAACTTACAAGTTAAAAAACAGTATAATTTAGGAAGTCGATCCTGAAGTACAAAGCGTGTCTAGATGAAACCTGCCCGTAATGAGAAACGAAATACAGGCCAACACGGAGAGCACGGTACATGCACAAAAGAAATCGCAAGGGTCAGGGTCTAATAGTCACCATAGTGATCGAGACAGGCATCCCACTGCTTTAGCAGGAGTACAGTTCCGCCCGTGAAGAGCTTTGATTGTGCACTGAACCATTCCATCCATGTACTTTCACCTCATCATTGCTGTGAAACACTTTCCCCGTAAGTTTTCTTTTTCTTTCTTTCTTTCAAGGGCTCGAACAAGTGGAAATCGCACGTTGATAACTGCGGGCTGTAAGGTGGGTGAAGCAGAACCTTCCATCATTTTTTTTTCTCTTAATCCTTCATGCACAATACCTGTCACATGTGGGCGAATATTGTCTTGAAGAATGATGATACCAAACATCAACATACCAGGATGTTTCCTTCGTATAACTCATGCATTTTATTGAGGTCGCGGTGTAGCCCTGCATTGACTGTAATGCGGGGTTCCTTGAACTCTATTAAGAAAGGTGCTTGATGGTCGAAAAGTTACGTAAACAATCTTTTCGGCTAACAGTTATTTCATTTTCTTCGCTTTTGCCGATGAAGATGCCTCCACTGCATGGTTGCTGCTTTGGTTGAAGGTTCAAAATGGTGGTACAACGTCTCGTCCCCTGCCATGATGCTCAGAAGAAAGTCGTCACCATTTTCAGCATATCAATACAGGTGCTGCAAACATGCACTTGTTCGGAAATGCTTTTAGTCTGCAGTAAGAACTCGAGAGACACATTTTATCCCTTTAGTCAAGGTATGCACAGACTTTACGATACAACAGCTTATGCGGTACGATAGCTAGAGATTTGTTCTTTTATTAACTCTATACATAATAGGAAGAGTTTAACTAGCCATCATAATACACCTGAATCGACACTTGACGTTTAACTGTGAAAATATTTTCATTAACGTTTTAAGTGGCTACCAAGCCTGTTCGGAAGGTAAGGTCATTAGAACCAGACCGATTTTTAGAAGAATCCTGTTTTATAGAGCTACTTTCAAATGTTCTTAATTCAGATCTTAATTGGCATAAACACATAAAAGCAGAAACAGGAGACAAAGAATAAAAAATATTTATATCAGAAAATGTATGACATACATTCAGCGAACCATCGCCTCAGGGAGGTGTAAGGAAAGTGGAGAGCGTCCCCCAAGCATGATTCTTATTTTATTCTGCCCCGCAGCCCATTATAAATTGCCCATTACTGAATTCAGCTATATCACTTACATTGTAACAGACTTCGTGAGCTTTTTGAACTGAACTAGGATTTTGTACAGAAATTAAGGAGTAACGAACTAGTCAGTTTAAATTAAACAAAGTATTATTCTAAATTCCAACTCAAAATTCACGTATTACGTGTAAAGGAAATTAAGCTCTCAATCTCTGTTTACAGTGTTTTATCTCTGAACTGAAAGTTCTTACGGTTACAAATTAGTGTTCCCTAAAGTTCAAACTGTAGATTTTAAGATATTTACTAAATGAATGTCTGTCACTTATATGCTATTTGTATCTCTGTATTGTATCTGTTTCTAATGTAAATGTGAATTTTTGAATGTTTGTGTAGTGAACAGTGTATTCTATTTCTACTATGTACTCAGTGGTGTTATTCTAATTTTTTAACAACCAGTTCTGTATACCGGCTCTGAGAGAGAGAGAGAGAGATAGTAAATAGATTTAACTCTCTTAGGAAACAAACCATGCAAGGTAGGCAAAAGCGATTTTTTTTTTTTTTTTTTTTTTTTTTTTACTGGATACTATAAGTGACAAATAGAGACCCACACAGGGTGGTTTGACAAAATTAGGTAGTACTGCGAATATCTTGCTAGCGAATTATCCAAGATAGATGGTTGTCAAAAACTTGGAAAGACCTACATCCAGAAATGGATCGACAATTGTTGATAATGGTATGTATGCGTTTCAAATATAAATAACCCTCCCCACTACACTCATGTAATCCGAGTTCTTATTTTTGATATCTGAGCATCTGAGATTAAGAAAAAAACGCTTATACCTTGTTCTGAGAGATCATATATTTAACCCTGTAAGAATTTCTAAAAACGAAGATAGTTAAACTAAAATTTACTTGTTCCTGGTTAACAAACTGTTCTGCGAACTCGAAATATTTTAACAACCGGTTCTAGCGAACCGGCTGAATAGCATCACTATCTGTACTAACTTAATCTTCCATTAGTTTTTTTTTTTTTTTCAACGTACAGTATTATACTGGGCTTCTATCTATTTTCAACACAGATATAATTATAAATTAAATTAAGTTATTATCATTTATGTGTTTAATCTGAGATATACTAGTTGAAGATACTATATTTTTTCTTACAGTTTTAAAAGAAATGTGGTATGTCAGTCTCATTGGAGTGGTTCTTTGTTGTGCTGGTGAAGTTATACGAAAGTTAGCAATGTTTACTGCTAAAACGAATTTTAATCATGTTGTTCAGAGTGTTAGAGAAGAAGGACATATGTTAGTTACTCACGGAATATACCGATTGTGGAGGCATCCAAGTTACGTTGGTTGGTTTTATTGGAGCATAGGAACGCAGGTAATTACCTTATTACTGTTGAGGATTAGAGATGCATGATAAAGGAAGTGTGACTTGGGTACATTATGCGGTATAGTTTGTAATGTGAACGTTACAAAATAATTTTGTAAAATGTTTCATTCATACAGTGTTCGATTTTAATCATTTAAATTTGTGTTTACATTTTAATTTATCTTGGTGTGCAATTATCTATCTAGTAACTTATAATATCATTGAGCTGTTTTATGTTTCGAATGGAAAATTGAACGTATTGTTTACAAAAATAAGAAGAAGATACTCATGCTGTCTTCGCTTGTTTTTAAATGGAAATAGAAGTTTGTGTTCGTAATTTTTATGAAACCCATTATCAAGTTACAGAACTTATAGTTTTAAGTAGCCTAGTGATATCTATATTGTCATTTATTCAGAACAAATTTAATTATCAAAAGTTGACAGACTTGATACTTATCATTGTGAATTATAAATGCTAGTAAATAACGAGTTAAAAACTTCGTAAAAATGAAGCTCAAAGTCTTCCATATTTTGAAACAGTCTTGAACTACATGCTACAGTTAATAATTAATTTCTTATCATAAGATATTTTTTATGGAAATATATGTATCATTTACGGATGTTCAAGCGATATCACTATAGGTTTCAGGTAACATGTTAGCCATTGGTAGTAACTTATCGTATGCAGGAGCTGAAGGGTGCTTACATAGTCAGTCAATAGAGGCTTTTATGACATAAATAAACTAGATGCTCTACGCTAATAAATTATGCTAATGATTTGTAATAAATAAATATATTACATTAATGAAGTGTTGTCTACGTCTTGTATGTGTTCGCTATACTTAAAGCTACTTTGCACACTGACTATGTTTATAACTATTACTTACGTTTGTACCGGACACATACCATTAACCTAACTTAACTTAAGTTAAAGAGAAATAATGAAACTAATCTGTACATGACGCTTCTGACAGCTAAAGAACGACAACTATTAGCATGTAATAAACTAATCGAAACAACACGTACTAACATCTAACTAATTACAAACTAATTTAAAGACTTGTATGAACCATGTAGTACGGACGTTTTATTTTATTATTGGCAACATTGATAAGTGCTCAATAAGTGGCAGCAGTGTTTCGTATATTATCTTCTCTGTTGTTACATGCTGATGTCGTGGTGTGCCGTAGGAAATAAGTAAACATAATACTTGTGGATAGCAACTACAGTGGCATTCTCTCTACAATCAGGTATTCATATACACTGTGTCTAAGGAGGGTGAATAATATATTTTGAAACATTATGGAAAATTTACATGAAAATCGTAGAGAACAATTGGCGCCATTATTACTAAAGCTAATTATTTGTAATAAGCATATACATTTATTTCGCTTGTAATGCTGGGACTAAACATTATACATATGTTGGTTGTCTTATGCAATCTCTTATACGTTATGTCTGCATGGCAAAAGAAAAACAATACAGTTTTCTATTCCTTTTGATTTGGCTGGGTTTAAAAGACTCATGTGTTCGACTTCTATTTGTGTTTGACAGATGTTTCTGACCATGCCGTCGCTCTTCTTGGGCTACCGTCAGCAATTAATTCTTCCTATCCCAAATTCTGAAAAACTCTCTATACTAGAGAAATCGAACTTATAAATAGATCCAGACAATTTTAAATGTATAAAGTAGGTTCTCTTGTGCTTGGAGGAATTACATTCAGTGAGTCAGAGTGAGTTGCGTGATCAGATACAAAACTTTGAATATCCCAAAAAGAAACTGAAGAATACTGGTTTCGAGATTGTGGAAAGAAAGTGTAAAATTTCCATGATCAAGTAATATGAAAAAGAACTTACACTTCTCTTTTCTCGCGTTGATGACTTTGCATTTTTAATGATTTCACTGCTTTGATGTCAATATTTGGTTCGGAAAAATCTTTCAGTTTAACGTCCCACGATTATGTCCTTTAGGCTGAGGGAGACGAATGATTAAGGCAAGTGAATGACGATGGAATAATTAGTGGAAAGAAATTTTAGAGGAAACAGGATTAAGCCTAGAAAACCCACGCACACGATGTTGTCCACCACAAACTTACTTGGCCGGGGATCGAACCAGATCCCACGTTCCAGAGGTAAGCGCTGTACCACTGAGGCACCGTGTCCCCATTTTCGAAATACACACCCATTTTCGAAATATATGTATTGACTTGCCCAAATGAAAGTCTTCAAACCTCTTTAGTTAAAAAATTGTGCCTCCAGTCCCTATTCGCCACACTGTTAACACTAGAGATACTAGCAACAGTGAAACACGTTCAGACCTTGAGTGGAAGGAACATGACTAGAAAATATTTATTGATTTCGTGCTGTTATTGATCACCTACTTGGCCTATAAATAGGGTACACAAAATTCTGCTATGAATGATATAGTCGTGCTAGCAGTCGCCTCAGAGAGTAAAGAGAGATTCGAAAAGATGATGAAAAAAAAAAAAAACTGAAAAAATAAAATTATCTTTAGAAATAAAGAAGCCGGAAGGTGTTAACACTTCAAGTTTTGAAAGAAAAAGAACAAATTAAATCAAAAATTGTAATGCTACGAAAGAAAGAAAAAAAAGAGGTTTGTTGGTTTTAGGGAATTAAAGAGATAAGTAAAATATAATGTATTTACTTGTTTATGAATGGGTTCAGAATGCTGAGATATTAAATCTTTAGTTAGTGTCTAATAATTATTTGGTATTAGTATTTTATTGTATTTCAAACGTAGAAAGTTTGACGCATAATAAGTAATTACAGTAAAAAAGTAAGCGTATACTGTATTTGAAAAATAAGAAAGGAGAGCTTTAGACAGCTATGGGGATAGTGGAGACCGATTAAAAGATTTTTTTTAAAATCTAATCAGAAATGATAATGCTACGTGTCAGGGAAAATTTACTTACTCAGTCATGAAAATTCAGGGAAATTAATACCAGAATTTCACGTGAACCTTGTTAAGATGAGTGAAAATGCTCGACTATCTCCAATTGATGATACTACTTTTTTGTTTGTTTGTTTATGGCGTGATAATGTTCAAAATAATCCAATCGGATCCAAGAGAGTAATATTTAAACTTTGCCCAAAAGCAAATTGAGTGACTAATCAAAGAAATATCTGTGCATTTTATCTTATTTTTATTTTTTGTTACTTTTTTGTATTGAGGGAGTTCCATTATTAGCATCATGCTTCTAAAGAGTAATATTATATGCACTCTAGAATCAATAAAAGAGAAATATTTAAAAGTGCACTATCCTTTGATTAATGACTCAATTCACTTTTTGGGCCAAGTTGAAATATTGATCTCTTGAATTCGATTGGATTATTTTGAACTGTCGCTCCATACAAAACACATTGCAAAGATAGGAAGAACGAGCTACCATCTGTCAGCGATATTTGAGTTTTTACACTGATCTTAAGTTGGAATTCTCCCACCGGAAATTCAACCCAGAACCCTGTGCACCAAAGCTACGCATAAAAGGACCATTTGTAAACAGATATCTATTTACTTTATTTTATTATCATTTTATTTTAATTTTTTATTTTATTTTATTTATTTATTTATTTTTTTTTTTTTTATGATGTGGCGGTGGAACTGAATATGATAATAAAGAGCAGCTCAGTTGAGAAGGATAATGTTCGATTTCATGTCATGTCAACTTGTGGTGGACAAAATTGTATCCATGAGTTTTTTTTTTTTTTTTTTTTTTTTCACCATCTTCAATATACGAACTCTGTTGCCATCATTCATATCCATTTTATCACCCGTCTCCTTTAACCACAAGATATTAAACTAGTGATGGGCACAAAAAGAGGTTTTTCGGAAGTTAGAAAAAACACAAAACCAGTTTTTGAAGATTAAAATCCGGTTCGATCTTCTATCAAAAACCAGTTTGGTTTTCATTCGAAACTTTTCTTTCTTCTTTGTTAAATTGTTTGGAATTGAGTACTACAGGAGTAGATATCGGCTTCGGCGAAATTCACACTGCTATCAATAAAACGTGAAACTCATTTAGAGGAAGCGGTTTCGGTGAAAATCAAACCGGTTTTTCGGGTTTGTTAAAAAAAAAAACAACGAAATGTTGATTTTTCAGTTTTTCTAGAAACCAGTTTACATTTTTGTCCATTCAGATGTTAAAGATTTTATTTCATTTATTTTTCAGATTGTTCTCCTGAATCCCTTTTGTATAGTAGCCTATACCATCGCAGCATGGAGGTTTTTCTATGAACGCGTAATGGTTGAAGAAATAGCTCTTCTGAACTTCTTCGGTGAGGACTATTACCACTATCAAAAGAAAGTGAAAACAGGACTTCCCTTCATTGAAGGTTACAGAATCGAGTTGTAGATTGCTGTTTTCAGATTGTAAACGTACGTTCATGAATTTGTTCGATGTAGTTTCCTCTCGATGGCTGCACATGCTGTGAATGCCGTGCAGTTTCATAATTTTCAAAAAAAAGTAGCAATAACTGTCGTATGTATTACGTTACATTTTGTATGATGTACTGTGTGAAATGCTAAACGATGTTTCTAGGTAATTTACGTGATATTCATTAAAGTATATTTTACGAAGTGTAAACTGTAATCTCAGCAGTTTTATGTGATAAGTATTTGATACGCTTTAAATACAATAAATTTTATATTTTGTGTACAAAATTGTACTATTAAGTACAGTTGCTTTTCAAAAATAATTGATTATCCAGCTTGCGTTAATTTGTATGTATACTGGTAATTTTCAAAGAATGAACACAGGCAGCGGCGAAAAAAGAAAAAGAACTGTAATATTACCTAGGGGTGTAGGCGAGTGATTAACTTTTTACTTCGTGATCTAAAGGTTCCGGATGTGAATCGCCGTCTGACGTAGGATTTTCATCAATTTCACTAGGTAAATGCCACTATGATAATTGGTACTTCCAAAGTTTACTCTTACTGATCTGCGCTTTTCCTTTCCCCCCTAAAAGTCCTTCATCTTTAATTGGTGATGTAAAATGGCTTTTCAGCTGTATTTGGAGCATTACTAATAACAAGTAAACATTAAGAGAATTATGAGAATGTTCCATCATTGAAACAAATAAAATGGTTACTACTTATGAATAGATTCCATCATTGAAACATAAAAATGTTGCTACATTTGTCAAAACTAATATCAGTATTATTTCATTTCTGCTGCTCTAAGGACTAAACTTAGGAGTTCATTCTTTTGTAATTAGCAGTGTTGAATTATACCAAACAAAGAATTAAATTCGTCATTCCTTTATTTTAAACCTAGCTTACAATGTGTTTTCTAAAGTTGTAAGAGAAACATTTAGAGAAAAATTTGGTTTGTAAACATATGTAATACTATGAGTGTCTTTCAGTTCAATAGCTTTTTAATATTGTTTAGTTCGATTAAAGATCGATGTTTCTTGCATAATGTCGAAGTTTGACTGTGTAACTTCATAAAAATGTACAATTCAAAAAGATATTGCTGTTAAATTTGTTGTAAGATGTAAATTCTTAGTCGTAACGTGGTGAAATTTCCGATTTCTAGTTTTCCGAATAGATGAGTACGGCAAATTAATAGTAAGGCACAGTTGCCTTATTCTGAAAGCAACATAGATAATAAGGTAATCAATCCTTTTTAGAGGTGCGTGTTAAAAGAATTAAGGAAAAGTGTTATTATTATTATTATTTACAAATTTCTCACTCTTTGTTGTCAGTTTTTTTTTAGTTAGATCTCTTTCTGCATTTGCCATGTTTTTATTTAAGTATACGAGAACTTTTTCGAATACTGTGAAACTGACAAACTTGATACTATTACTTTGCTAAGAAATAACTTATTCGTTTTGGTAGTATAAGTGAAGACGATAGGCTGTTTGTATTTGTTGTACATGTTTTGTATATATGACAACGATAACACCAGTAATTTTCAGAGAAATGTGGTTGAATTTTTAGTCAGTTTAGAAAAGAGAGGTTGTTTCCAGATAGTGAATGCATTAAAGCAAGGACAGTAATTCTAGTGTGTATACTGAGCGGATATCCTATCAGTTAATATTAAGGTAAAGGGTGCCCTGTATTCGCGGTACGGCCATATGTGGTCCAATGCCTATTTGGAGGTAACTCGATACTTTCTAGACTGCGGCATACACTGAAGGTGATGTAGTCAACCCCATTCTGTTGCCACCTTTACCCACCAGATACCCATTTCACAAATGCTGGGTGATCCCCTGTGCCGAATTCAAACAAAGGTAGAATGAGAGAAATTTCTCGCCCCCATCGGAGATTGAACCTGGCCGGCTAGTTGGTTGGTAGGCATTTTACCAACTACACCACCGTGGCTTCATAATTTTACTTCAATACTAAGGTTCATTTAGCTCCGGATTTCATTTTTCAGTTCTTTCAAATGATATATTCAAAATAAATACGTTTTCTGAAATAACTAATCTTAAATAATGCTTTCATCTCTCAGCTTTCCAATATATCTTTTCTTCTTTTTTCTTTTCGAACAGAATTGTTATTTGTGCTGTAGAACAAAGCAAATAGCGAATATGTAATTTCTAGCAATGAAACTCTGTATTTCGTTATCTTATGCACTGGCCGCCATAAATTAAGCAACAAATGGATACCCAAGTGTATAAGGAAAGTAAACAAAAGCTGGTGGACAAACTGTTATTGTAATTAAAGAAGCGTTTATTTTACGCCATAGAGCAAGGAAAACTACCAAATGAAAGTACCCTCGTGGAGAAAAAAGTGATGCTGGACGTGGGTGGCACTGAAACTGGGAAACACTGAAGCTGCAAAAGGATGGTTTGCTGACACTAATAAGGGATATGATCACGGCGCATAACAATACAGGATTCACAACGTCGCCTCATGTTGGAAATAACTGTGTGTACCAGCTTATTTGGTATCTGGGGCCATTGTTGACGAAGAGCCCGTCGAATATTTTGGAGAGTTCGTGGAGGGGGTACAAGGCTTGCAATGCGCCGCCCTAGAACATCCAACATGTATTCGATCGGGTTAAGGTCCGGGGGCTTCGATGGCCACTCCATTCGTTGAATATGGTGTTGCTCCAAGTAGTAATCGACCAGTTGTGCTCTATGGGGACGAGCATTATCGTCCTGTAGAATGAATCCCTGACCTCTAGCACATGCGAAGGGTAGAACGTGACGATCTAGAACATCATCCCTATAGCGCTGAGCTGTCATTGTGCCACACATGAGAACATACAGATCAGTGTCTTCCAAGCGAGATGCCACCCCACACAAGCAAAGGTGCACCACTATATTTATCCCTTTCAAAAATATTGGATGGATGGTAACAGGTTCCTGTTTCTCGCCAGACCAATCTGCGTCGAGAATCACTGTCCTGAGAATATCTAGTCTCATCAGTAAAGATAACTGACTGCCATTGCTACTGGGTCCAATTCACATGCGCTCTTGTCCAATTTAATCGCTACCTCTTACGACACCGGGTAAAGGGTACACACCACTGGTCTTCTGGCAGACAACCCACCTTCGTGAAGTCGAATTCGTACTGTACTCATTGATAGAGGACGTCCAGTGGCAGCAACAGCCTCCACACGCACTTCAGTTGCTGTTGCAGACCTGTTTCGTCGACTTGTCAAACGGATATATCGATCATCCCTGGGCGATATCACGCGGTCGACCGCCACTGTAACTTCTCGAAGCATTTTGCGTTCCCTGGAACTTGCTCCATAACTCGCTGACCACTGTTGGTTCGACAATGAGTCACCGGGCCACGTCGGGCTGATGCTGCCCTGCTTCCAATCTACTGATGGCATGCCAGCGTATTTCATCCGGCAAACGATTCCTCGTTGCCATATTCGCTTGTTTCACTCTACTAGACTTGCCTCTGTACTCTACTCGCAATGTCAACCAACAATTCCGTGAGCTCATGTAGTCCTCGCCCGTACCTAGTTCCTTTACGAAGGACAGAGGCCTAGTGTGAGGGCAGCATAATCGTGACTGCTTCAGCGCGATCTTTCCCCGATCATTCGTCAGTGCTCGATGTATTATGACATCCATTTTCTCTGCCTTTTACCATCTCCTCTCTCGTCATTTTTTTTTTTTATTGTACATTTTGTCTTTGTTGCTTAATTTATGACGACCAGTGTATGTCATGTTTTAACATAGAATGTTCACTTTCTTTAGTGAGTGAGGAGATATCATTTTATGCTTAGAATAAAAGCAAACGAAAACATATAGCACATATGTTAATGTAGTTTCGTTAATATATTTATTCATTCCTTTATTTCAAGTATGGAAATATGGTGTAAGCATATCCATCAATTGCTGTCTAAAATGTGATATTCTGTCTTCCGGCTATTAAATATAATTAGAAAATTAATTCAAAAGATGAGTTGAAGTATGAAGCTGCGTTATGAGTTGGAATTTTATTCAAAAGTCAGTGTGTGTATGGGTGTATTATGTATAATTAATTTTAAATATTACTTTAGTGCTTACCCTTGCTTACCAGCAACTTTCCCATTTAAATAATTTGTATAATGTAAGTCGCCACCACAAGTGCCTTTTTCACTTCTACACGTGTTTCGAAACTAAAAAACAAATTTGAGTATGGTTCTGTGTCGTAGAGAAAATGCAGCTTTCCGTTCAGTTACGTTGCTTACTCAAATTGATCTGCATTTATGGGGTTGAGATGCACTTTCCTACAGATTGTATAAAGAGTTAGAAAGAAAGAAAAAAAAGAAGTCGTGGACCTGAGTGCAGTAGTGCTTTAATCATTTTCTTTCAAAAGGCCAAGCCTTGTCTTTGAAGCCTCAGCTTCCTATTTTCAGCTGTCCTCTTCATCTCCTTGTAGGCAGTACACCCCATCTCTTTGATCATATTTTTAAGGCACGATGTTCTTTGTCGCTCTCTCGTCTTTTTCCCTAATATCATGCCTTCAAAAATGTTTAGGACAAAGCATCGTGTTAAGTAAGTAAATGACCAATGAGTTTTGCTTTTCGTACTTCTATTACTTTGATAATTTAGCTGTAAATACGGCAGGATTATGCAGATTTTTTGAAGAAAGAAAAAAAGTACAAGAGAAAAGTGAATTTAATCTGTAATTTACTGTGATTGGTTGGATTGAGTTTGGCGTCCCTCTTAGCAGCAATGTATCCATAAGAATGTGAACCTACAGTTTAAGGTGAAATCCGAACCACCATAATGCGTTAAGGATCTCAACCAGGAATCGAACCCAGTACTCTGTGCACCAAAGGCAATCCCTCTAGTCACTAGGTTAGCAGTTAGGGCTGTAATCTAATTTGAATTCGAGGTGTTGCTCATCATCTTGATTGTAAGGGGAATGGTAATAAATCCAAAATACTTCACTCAATTCTGAAGGAATGAATTTCTAATTTTATCAACATAAACATTTATCTAATGTCATGGTTCCTCATTAAGTTGTCAGATCCAGTGGAAGAATTCAAGCGTTGCCGCAAGCATTGTATCTCTTAAGACAACTTTCTAACAAAACCACTAACTTACATATTTGTATTGTGTGATGCTAAATGTTTATTGCATATATTAAATTCTATTGAAACCGAATGCATATATGTACAGAATAAATGTTAACGGTTTAAGATCTAATGACCACGTATAGTGTTCTTTTTTTTCTGCATTTACAAGTTAAACATAAAATCATTGTACTCAAGAAAGGAATTAATATTTGTTGTTTTGATAATTATAGAAATGTGTATATATATTGTGTGTACAGTATGTGTATACTTTTCATAAACTGTATCTTTAGGAGAAAGCGAGTGAAATAAATCTTGCCTAATAGATTTATTAATAGCTGTGAACGTATGTATATATGTGTATGTGAGTACTAGATAAATAATTAAATTGTTAGATTTTAGTGGAATAATGTGTTCCTAACAAAGCACATATATATCACTTGTGCTTCGTTGAAATTAGAGTTTATATTTGTTTAAATCAAAACTCTGGAATTGAAAGTTGTAAGAAATGGTGATGTATATTTTAATTTGGTGCTAACGATTAACCAAAGAGGACCAATAAAAGTAAAAGCTTCTCTATGTTTAGTCATTTCAGATTTTTTTTTTTTTTTTTTTTTTTTTTTTTTTTTTTTTTTTAATGATAAAATGAATTAGTTGTGTGGCTGCAGTTATTTAAATTACAGTATGCAGTAAGTAAGAATAGGCGCAGAGTAATGGAATAACACGAAAATAGTACCGCTGTCTTAGCGGAAATTCGAATCCCTATCTTCCGGTTACTATTAGGTTGCGAATAAAATGCCTGCTGTAATATCTGGTGGAAAACTAAGTTAATCAACACATCCCAGAGATGGATTAAGATCATGCGTATTAACGTCACAAGCCCTGTTCACTTCCAGCAAACAGCTTCGGGTACCCAGGAAGTCAAGAAGTTAGGCATACACATCGTTCGGCGGCTGCGTGCAATCGATAGGGTTAAAAAGTTGGACTCAATGGGTGCCATTTGAGTTTACATCAGCCAACAAGAATTGCCGTCTGGAGGTGTGCAGTTCTCTGTAGTGTAAGGAATTACTGGTAAAGTTTCAGTGGTTGCGTTTATACATATATATGCATGCTATAAATTATATGCTACGATGATAGTAAACGGTCAGAAGAATGATGGGATCTGTCAAGAGGTTTCCTAAACACCTCTCCACCCACAAAATATGTTGCTGGTATAGTGGGAGTGAATAAGCATGTCTTTCTCGGCGAGCAACGGTCAACAGAATGGTGTTCTCATGTTGCACCCAATTCACACCCACCCACATATTGCTCTAAGGATGTTGCAGACTTTCCTTGAGTAGTAGTAAGAAACCCTTCCTCATCCACCATATTGTCCTGACGTCTTTCCCACTGACTAACATCTCCATTTTCTTGGCAAGGAAGACCTTTCCTAATGATCGGGCGATCGAAGCCTTCTTTGCATTACAGACTCCTTTCGCCACGGGATCCAATCGTTGTTTGAGGTATGGGAAAGTGTGTGGTTACAGATCGCGACTATTTTGATTAACCAGATATTGTAGTTTCAATTATTATTATTATTGCCCTTTGAAAATGACGACCTTGGAGCGAGCATTTCATTTACACCAACTCAATATTTACTATTTTTTTTCAAATTGCAATATTAGTTATTATTTATTAGTAGAAAATGAAGAACGCACGAAAAGAAGTAATACAGAAATAACTTATTCATGTGGACTATTGGTAGGAGCTTACAAGTGATGATCAATGGTAAAACGCTGCGGAAACATTAGAATGCGTGCTTATAGCAGCAGTTGGTAACGTGAGAACAAAGTTATCGAATTTTTCTAACACTGTACTGCGCAATAAATTGTGAGAAAACGTGGAGGCAGCATCGGTGATTTCAGTTCGTCCATTTAACTGATATTGTTTGAAGAATATGTCCACTTATGTTAGCTCGGATGGAAGCGACGTATGAATGCACGCGTAGATCCGCATCAGACTAGTTGCCATGATAGATTCCGCTGCTGCTCAATCAAAGATTGCAGTAAGCACCATTTTGAGACTAAGAACGTCTGCAGTCGTTTACTGTTTGCGGGATTATGATAACGAATGGCTTTTTATTTATTTATTTATTTTTTTTATTTACTTGGGCGACCCTGCAGTCTGCCTCCAAAATAGTATCGTGAAAGAAACAACTGAAGCAATGAAGGCTCAGAATGAGATCCGTTTCTGCCTTTACTCTAGTAATGATTGTTTGCAGGTATGGATCAATCAGGTTAGCTAGAATATTGGAAGAGCACACAGGAGGTCGTCCAGAAATATCAAAGGAAGTTCTGCAGAATGTGAAAGATCGACTACTGACGTCTCCTAGTAAGTCACTGTGTCGACTTTTAGAGGAATCCGAGTTGCCAAGAGCACTTGTCATGCTTTAAAAAAAAAAAAAGGAAAAATCTACGTTTCCATTGTCTACGAAAAAGTAATATTGATCAAGTGAAAAGAATGGTGTGTTATCGACGATTGTAGATACTTTCTAAGGAAAAATCCGAACATTCTTGATATTCTGTCTAGGCGTTCACACATCACCCTCTAGCATGACTAAAATTCAGTCGTTTAGTGACCACGTCATTTCAAAAAAAAAAAAATAATAAGGTATGAAACGCAAACAAATCACACCTTAAAAGGAAAAGCGAACAAACATAAATGAAGCAATTAAAGCAGCGACAGCGGACCTAGCTAGCAAAGAAGTTAAAAAAAAAATACAATTTGCCGGGTTCTGTGCAAAAATGGTGGCCACTAGCGGAACATATTACGTATGATTCTATATTCCTTACAATTGAGGCATGGCCGCTCCGAACTTCGTGGCAATACCGTCATTAGTGTCCACATTATTAAACAGATGTTGGATTCGTTTGTGAATGGGACACAACACTATCTTTGTGAAACATTTGAAGTGATGGAGAAAGGGGGATAGTAAATATTTAATGTAGACGTTTATCATTAAACATACCACGTACGATGATGACATAGCTACTGTGCGATGCCATCAGCCTGAAGCAACTTCTGATTTAGATAAGCTAATCGCCTCAATCATCTAACAGTTGATACAAGCATCTAATTAATCACACAGTTGCCTACTCAAGGAAAATATGCAAATAGGGTTATTTGCACACAATAAAGATTACAGCTTACAGGAAATGCTTTCCAAATGATAAACGGAGTTCCTTCGCTGGTATATGATTGGCGTAGCTCCTTTGGCGTGGGAGGCTCAGGTTCGATTCTGAGTAGAAGCTCGTGTGATTCGGATCTCACGTTGTCCACGTCTTATGTACCCTCGGTGCTGAAACGGGTGCTAAATTTCAATCCAACCAACTGTTAAACGGATTTAGAAGGACTGAAAAGTGGACGTATATTCTGATGACTCTATTCTTTTGAGACGAACGTGAATATTTGGAATCAACCAGTATAATATAGGAAAGGCCGAATATCGGATACTGTTTGAAAAAATCTTTACCAACAGATATTTCATTGATATAGCCTTTTCTGAATGTTTTATTGTTTGTAGATTATAATTTGAAAGTTTCGAAGCAATAAAGAAATATTAAAAGATATATATATATATATATATATATATATATATATATATATATATATATATATATATATATATATATATATATATATACTTTGGTACAAAGTGGCATTTTTCTCAGTTCTGAAAAAGGTTACCCAATATCGGATAGTAAGGGGTCTTAATATCGGACGGATATTAAATGAGAAGGATTTAAGGAAAACTGTGCATTATTTTGATTATATTACATGGTATAAATAAAACGTAAAATTGCAAAACATGTAGATTTAACTAAACATTGTTCTATAAAATAGACTACTTTCTAAATATGTGCATATGTAGACTTATCTTAACTAAACATTGTTCTATCAAACAGACAACTTTCTAAATATGCAGATTTTCTGGTACTTAAACATTGTTCAACAAAAGAAGCTACCTTCTAATAATGTAGATTTATTTGTAACTAAACGTTCTTCTACTCATCTGTAGTAGGATCTACCAAAAAGTTAAATTACTTTCAATAATCACAAACAAAGGATTTCCACGTTTTTGAATCAGTGCCTGCATATAGCTAGTGTGCCCATTTAAGACATTGCATGCATTGTATCCATAAGTCACCACCTTTGTCAAGTTTATATGGCTGTGAACAAAACATTGAAGATTTTGGATGCCTTGAGAAACCCCATTTTCTTTCTCTTGACGGCAGCAACAGCCTGGAACATAGGGGTTAATCCATCCAAAATGAAAAATTTGATTACCGCACGATATTCAAGTTTATCCATTTTCACAACTAACACGCAAGACGTCTAACTGCAACAATGTCTGCACACAAACTACTTGAGAGAACAAGTTGATATTTGTTATACGAACAACTGAAAAGCGCCCCTAGGCAAGAACAATAAAATTTTGCCGATTGGAGTGCCATCTTTGGGTCAGGCCGGGAACTTTTCACCCCGCCCTCGTATATGACTACCAAATCTCGTTTTCTCGTTTGCAAGTCTGATAAGTGTAAGTGACGACCCTTTACAGAATTATTGCAGGTTTGCTACTGTAGTTAGTTTACGCAAGACGGCGTGTGTCCAATTATGTTTTATTTTTATATTTTAAAGGTAGTTTGACTTATCATAGGTCTGTGTGATGCTCCAATTAAGAAACAATTCCTCAGATATATTGAAAATGCAGTGCATGATGCTCTTCATCAGCGTTTCCCAACCTTTTTCAACTTGCGGCACACTACTGGTGTTACTTGGATTCTCGCGGCACACTTATAGATATTATTATTTGTAAATATAAAACGAAGTGCTTTTTTCTGTGATTATTGATCTTCTTACAGAGAAGAAAGCTTTATCACTGGTTTTTCCCCGTGGTAAATCATTATGCTTATTTTTCATTCTAATTTAAAAATAGAAAACAATTGCAATGAAATATTGGACTCAGGTTTTTAAAAATACGCTTTCTTTTTAAAAACTGTATCCAACCTTTTACTAAGAAGGAAGATCACTTAATAACGAACGAACAAACAAATCTCTTTTACTTTTAAAACACAAATGTAGGTATATTGTCGAAAGGATTGAAGGATATTTTAAATTTTCAAGTTACTAAATAGTCTGCAATAATAAAGAAGCAATAATGGTTATAACAATGATAACCATTTTTTTTCAACATTAGAAATATACAGAACAGTAACCTGGTATGAAACTTAAAATTGTAGATTCATAGTAAAGGTTCATGGTAATGTGAAATACAAATATGCATTTTTCCCTACGTTTTGCAATTTGATTACTATAAAATTAATAATTTTGTTTCAATTCCTCGCGGCACATCAGCGGCCCATTCACGGCACACCAGTGTGCCGCAGCACACCGGTTGGGAAACTCTGCTCTACATACTAGACGCTCAAGGAACATGATTGCGCTTAAAGATTCAGCAACCTACTGTAAATGTTCGTAGTTTGAGGGAAATTTCCCTAATCTAGGGAAATTTCATAGAAAATTAGTCAAAAAGAGAAATTTTTGATAAAACGTGAAAAATCCAAGGAAATTCTCTAGCTGACTGATTGACCAATATTAATGCTTAATTATCGTACACCGTGCTCTCTCTGGAATAATCGGAATTAGGTTATTTATTAAAACAATTTATTTTAAATTTTAATATATATGTGATAAATTGCACAGTTGTCGACTGCACAAAAACTAAGTTCGATTACTACGTATACCAGTAGTCGACCAGGACCTAGAAGTTACAGAAGAGGGGAGCTAATTTTAGGAATTGATGGGAAATTATTGCAAAAATGTACCAATAACCACAAAAGTCTCTTCCAGTAATTATAGCCCGAAGTAGTTAAAATGTACTGACCAATTGTGCAAGCTATAACTAAATGTATACAGGCAATTTATAAAGTTGAACGAGAAACTACGAGTGTAGTTTAAAATATTGCCAATAATAATTTTACCTTTGTACCATAGACACAAAGGTCCCTTACAATGATTATAGGCGTAAGTTTATTCATTTCGTAGGGCCATATTAATTCACTGGAAAATCTTCATCGCGTGTTGTCGCTTCGAAACACGTTGAGCGCTGGAAGTCTTCGTACTGTTCAGCAGTATCAATTTCTAAATCAGGGAATAACGCATCGTGAATTCTGAGAATGCATTGAATGTGTGTTTGCAATGTTTTCGCCAAGGACCCTGTATGGCCAGTGGCAATATGTGGCTGGCATTGGCGTATAGGGCATACAAACTAATGCTATTCTCAGACCGCGAGTTATGTGTCCACCACCAAGGAAAAGCAGAGGACTTCACATTTTTCTTCTTCAATCAAGAGAGCAAAACGTTATCAATACATTGATAGAATACCTTAAATTTGATTTACCCTGTATCAAATAATCCTATGCCTTGTTTTTTTCTTCTGGTACAATATTTACCAAATCTTTAGGTGCTTCACATATGGGAACCTATCATAGTTGGCAAAATACGCTGCAGCACTGAATTCAGCTGAGTCCAATCTTTTGAGTCTCAAAACCACTCCATTTGAAACACGTAATTAAAAGATCGACTCGTTGGCTTTGAGAATTCTTTCTGAATACTGCAACAAACCGTTATAATTAACACTATTTATGTAATCTTTCAGTTCCTGAAACCAATATATAACCACAATTTTTGTAAAGCAGGCACGTGCTTTAGATACTGTTTACGCTTTTCTCAAAGTCATTCCGGATGTTTTCTAAGAAATGCATGGTATCAGCCAGCGCCAGATCTTCCCGTTCTGATATTTTGCTGAACTGTGTCGAACAGTATACGTAAATCGCCCTTCTTTGTGAAGTCCAATTTCGCCACTAATATTAACCACTCAGCATGCTTATTCTCTTCTTCTTTTGGGACCATACTCTTTTAGGTCTCATTTGTCAACTTTATGAACTACTCGGTCACAACGCTGACAAAGTAACGTTCTCCTGAGCACACAGTAGGCAATGTTCGTAGGTTTCTTTAAGAAAAATTTCACTCGATTGACACAAAGTTTTCCCTCTTCTTATCAAATTTTTCCTAGTTTTTTGAGTGTCCAATACCTATGACAGAAGTTATGTAACGAAATTAATTTAACTATATTAAAGGAACTAACAAACCCATTTGTATTGTTCATTTGCTTGTTTTCTTCCATTTTTCGTTGTTTTTTTTTTTTTTTTTTTTTTTTTTTTTTTTTACAAAAGTATGCACACAAATATACCCAGCCAACAAAATGAAATGAAATGAAATCTTTCAGTTTAACGTCCCACAATTATGCCTTTAGGCTAAGGGAGACGATGATTTAAAGCAAATGATTGATAATAGAAGAATGAGAAAGTGGGAGGAAACGGAAGTACCTGGAGAAAATCCACGGACACGATGTTGTTTACCATAGGCTTACTTGGCTGGAGATCGAACCAGGAACCCCACACACCAGAGATGAGCCACCGCGCACCCCATCCAGCCAACAATCGGCGCACATTATGCTATTTTCAGCACACACAAACTATTGCTATTGTATTGATTTATTTCTGAAGAACAAAGAACATTTTAAGCATTGATATTGGTCAATCAGTCAGTTAGAGAATTTCCCTGGATTTTACACGTTTTATTGAAAATTTCCCTTTTTGCTAAATTTACCTATGAAATTTCCCTAGATTAGGGAAATCTCTCTTAAACTACGAACATTGACAGTAGGTTGTTGAACCTTTAAGTGCAATCATGTTCTTTGAGCGTTTAGTATGTATAGCATCATGCCCTGCATTCTCACTATATCTGAGGAATTGTTTCTTAATTGGAGCATCACACAGACCTATGATAAGTTAAACTGCCTTTAAAATATAAAAATAAAACATAATTGGACACACGCCATCTTGCTTAAACTAACTGCAGTAACAAACCTGCAATAATCGTGTGAAGGGTCGTCACTTACACTTATTAGACTTGCAAACGAGAAAACAAGATTGGGTAGTCATATACGAGGGCGGGGTGAAAAGTTCTCGGCCTGACCGAGATGGCACTCCAATCGGCAAAATTTTATTGTTCTTGCCTAGGGGCGCTTTTCAGTTGTTCGTATAACAAATGTCAACTTGTTCTCTCAAGTAGTTTGTGTGCAGGCATTGTTGCAGTTAGACCTCTTGCGTGTTAGTTGTGAAAATGGATAAACATGAATATCGTGCGGTAATCAAATTTTTCGTTTTGGATGGATTAATCCCTACAAAAATTCATCCGAAGTTGACAAAGGTTTGCGGGGCCTCTGCTCATTCCATGTCAACTGTTAAAAAGTGGGTAGGTGAATTTAAACGTGGTCGCACATCCCTCGAAGATGACCCACGTGAAGGAAAGCCGAAAACTACAACCACACCGGAAACAATCGAAAAAGTGCATGATATCGTGTTGGACGACAGGTAAGTGAAGGTGAGTGAGATAGTTGCGAGTGTGGAGATATCGGAGGAACGGGTGCGAAACATCTTGCACAAAGAACTAGGGATGCGAAAGCTCTGCGCAAGATGGATGCCGCATTTGCTGATTGCCGACCAAAAGCAAATGCGAAAAGGATTTTCGCAGCAATCTTTGGACCGATCTGAAAGGGAACCGGCCGATTTTGTGCGGCGATTTGTGACAATGGATAAGACATTTGTTCACTACTATACGCCAGAAATGAAACAGCAGTCCAAGCAGCTGGTAGAAGCCGGTGGTGCAGCGTCGAAGAAAGCGAAGACGATCGTGTCGGCCGAAAAGGTCATGGGCAGTATGTTCTCTCTCTCTCTCTCTCTCTGTCTGTGTGTGTGTGTGAGAGAGAGAGAGAGAGAGAGTGAGTGAGTGTTCCACCATAACTCTGAACAGATGGAATTATTTCAACCAAACTTCGTATACTTATGTTTTTTAATCTGAGAATTGCTACGAGGTAAGGCACTCCTAACTCTACCAGGAGTGAGGGATGAAAATAATCGAAAAAGATAGATATTATTGTCGAATAAATAATTTAGGGGATCACTGATATGAATACTAAAACTCTCGAAGCCGTTAAGTGCGAGTTTATCCTCCAGTGTGGGTAAGAAACCCTAGCACTCCCTGGGTGGAGTCGGAAGGAGGAGACATCAAAAATATTCGAAAACTATACATATTAGTGTTAAATTCATAGCGAATGACAATCTCATGGCTGTTTAAGTCTACGTTTAGTCTCCATCGGTATGTTAGGTGAGAAAGGGAGAAAAATAAAATACCCAAAATGACCGAGAATAAGCGAATTCATAGTTTCCGGGTTGGGAAAACGGCTGACCCATTTGAAATAACTTTTGGAACATAGCATCTACTTCAATGTGAGTTTTTATAATATCACTTCGACTAAAGTTTGTATTCTATGAGGTAGGGTGTTTCAAAATGTATTCCAAAAGTAGAGTATCTTAGGGGTTATTATCATTACACATTTATGGATTCAAATATTTCCCATATAATTATTCTTCCCGTGCGAAGAACGGGTGTTTTAGCTAGTTTATTATATATATTTTTAGTTTAATTGAAACATCTGAGTTGGAAAGATGTCACGTCAGATGTTTGGGTTAGCAACGGTCAGGGCTGTTGGTGGTAGTGGGTTAGTGCAAAGTAGAGATGGCCACAAAGTTCCGCGAGAAACTGGTTCTTTGAAATCCGGTGTCAGAACCGGTGCCGGAACCGGTTCCAGGCCTGGATCCGAAAACCCAGTTCCTAACCAGATTTACAACCGGATTCGTTCAGAGCCGAAAACTGGTTCGCCCACATATCCGCCCACCCCAACAGAAGTAGAATAATGAAGGTGATATCCTGTACTTCAAAAGTAATAGGTATTATTTTCGATTGTAATGTAGGCCTAATAGGTTCTAGGACTCTGTTTAACTCTGGAATGAACAATGAATTATTTGTCGTGATTAATGAATCGAAGGGAATGAATGAAAAATCGTGATTAATGAATTAAAGTACACACACAATCGTGCTATTGAAACACGGTACTTTATATGTTTTAGATTAGAACTAAACCTTGACAAATATTCGTTTGTAACTGGATTTGTGGCTTTTGAGCACTCCCTTTTTACGCCAAACAATTTAATAATTCGAACAGCTCAAGCAAATATTCCGATTAACGAGTGCTTCCTGCTATAGTTATCGAAGATTATTACTGGTTGTAACATATAATCCATAGATTTTATGGATTTTATGTCACTGGTTATTAAATATTTATAGAAAAATTGTCTCTAGGAATAATTTATATTATATTATTTTGTACCGAAAAAGCTTTTTCGTTTTTGCCTATTCTTTTTTTTTTCTTTTTTTTTTTTTTTTGTTGGTTATGCCCTCTGGTGGGACGTACTAGCACGACGGATGAGCTATCTCTATAGGTGGCCATAGTTGTGCTGGAACGTCCGAGGGAGGAAGTATAATGGTTGTTTCGCTACTATTATCATAATTTGTGATTGAGTTATTGTATCAAAAGTTATTCTATATACATAATCTACGAGTGATATTCGAAGTATAATTCTGTTAAAGTTTAAAATTCGAATGTAATCATGAAGTGGAGTGCTGTAACCTCATGTCGGCTAGTTGTTCTATTCGATAGCACGGATTGGCTTAATAAGGCAGCGAGGTACGTAAGTTTCATGCTTTTCCTTCCTTCATTATATTATTCTTGCATTTAAAGGGCCGTTTGCCATTTTGTTAGTTTTGGGCACTTTGCCTATAACTTTTCTACCTTTTTTCTAAATTGAATTAGATTCCTGCGTAGTGTTGCCACGAGACGAGACATTTCTCGTGTGTCGTCTCGTCTCGTCTCGTAAACGAGACGAGACACAAGACGGGACACAACCCTCTTAGACGAGACACGAGACGAGACAGACTACTTGTCCCGTCTCGAAAACGAGATGAGACACGAGACGAGAAGGGACGTCTCGTGAAATGTCTCGTCTCGTCTCGTGTCTCGAAAATGAAAACGCTGGCGGGAATGGCCAAGATTGAAATTGCCAGTGGTCATATAGATTGCAAGAGGAAAATCCCCTTTGTGAGAAAACATGTTGAAAAGCCTTCATAGAAAAGTGTCCTCTGTCTATTGAATGAAACAATCGTGATACATCAGCTTCCAGGAATATCATCCTTAATGTCTTGTCCCCAATTCCCCTTGCTATAAACTGAGGAATTCTCATTTTTTTCATTTCTGGCTGGAATGATGACAAACAAAATCAAAGACAAGGAAGATTTTTACAAGGTCAAGAAACCGAACTACCACCACCATCTATTCAATTTGAAAACTGGGTAAGGTCTACACTTGTCTTTATTCTCTGGTGGCGGTATTCTTTTTGCTATATGAACCGAAAACGGCAATTGAAGTATGTCATCTTGCAACTAAAATTTTGTCTTCTCTCTCTCTCTCTCTCTCACTCACACACACACACACATACACACACACATAAAATACCATTTTACCAATCGCTCGCTTATTATACAGCAGTCATGTTGTAAAATTCACCTCTTCGTTTGGAAGGCGGGCGGACGGCAAAAGAAACAAAGATATTATCGACGAACCCTTCAAATTATTTGCTTTCAGCAAATTTATGATACTAACAATAACACTTTAGGTGAAGAGGTTTTACAGGGGGACCTTCGTTTTGTTACGCGGAAATGTTTGATCTGACCAGAGTGCGAAATTGCCCTCTGCTTCGAGAGGAGAGGAATACTTCCCTTTCCTAGTGAATAATATTCATTAGGACCTGAATTATCTTCAGAAATTGTTTCTTACAGGCGCACTAAACCTCTCGAACTTGATAAGTGTAAAGAACATTTGGTATAATATTCATGGAACTCCGTTCAAAGCAGAAAATATCATGAGAATGATCAAAATTCGAACATTGAAGAATATAATTAACAGAAAAGAAATAGGATACACAAACCATGTTTTTAAACTTGCTATAAAATGTATATCCTATATTTTTACCAATTCCTTACTCCCATGAAAGTATCCTGGGGAGGATATTCTCTCCATTTTTTTCAGACTGAAATCCTTTTATCCCGTACGATTTCCCCTCCCCCTGACAGTACGAAAAAACAAATGTTGTAAAAATCCATACACATGACCCTTCCGGGACTCAACCCGGGACCTTCAAGCCGATGGTCTATCGCCGCAGACCGCTCGGCTTGGTATGAAGATGTACGTTGTATGATTGGGAATAGATCCCGACAATATAAGGAACTTTAATCCAAAATGGCCACCCAAAAATCAACTTTTTTTTTGCCATTAGCTAATCTGGATGTACTGTCATGAGTTTGTTACACAAACGGGGCAAGCACCACATAGTAGCACACGCCCCGCGGTTATGGGAACAGATTTGAACCATGGAGATGAAGACTGGCCCCAAGCATTCTTTCGTCCGATGTGTCGTTCAGCTCCCATTACTATGGCACTTTAAGTAGAGCTTAGTATGCAGTAACATGTAAAATTTCAATCAAATACTTTCCATTACTCAATAAAATTATTTGGTTCCGAGCTTTAAAAAAAATAATTGCAACAAATCTATATATGCTAAAATGGAAAGTAGTTTTTTGATTTTTATGGGTTAACACTGTGAAACCTAAAGGCTGGAATATATAAAATCAAAGTGTACATACATATCTATCTCTCTATTTATCAATATATCTTTCCATCTCTCTCTCTCTCTCTCTCTCTCTCTCTCTCTCTATATATATATATATATATATATATATATATATATATATATATATATATATATATATATATATATATATATATATATACAGACACTATAAAGCAAGTGGGCTGATAGTATACCATAGTGTCGGGGATGATGACACCTTTACATCGAACTTTGCTTGTCGTCGTCTTCGACGTACCTATGAGCAATTTACTGTATATTCGTGTATTGAAACTGGTGAAACAAATTTCAATGTTTTAGAATGAAAAAAAAAGAAGAAGAAGCCAGGGTCGAGAAGCCTCAGACAACTAACAGCAGAGATATATTATCTTGTAAACTATTTGTCCTTGCCTTGTGAGCTTATTTGAATTTATTTTTAAGACCTTTAGGCAACTTTGGCCGAATGGATGATGATGGGAAAATTAGTGGAATGAAGAAAGTGGTAGGATACTAGACAACTTCGAGAAAACACACACATTCGAAAAATGAAATGAAATGGAATGAAATTTTTGAGTTTTACGTCCCACGATTATGCCGGTTAGGCTAAAGGAGATAGTGATGATGAGTAATGAATGAAATGGTGGAATGAAGAAAGTGGGAGGAAACGGGAGAACCCCGAGAAAACCCACGCACACGGTGTTTGTCCACCACAAAGTTCACTTGGCGGGGCTGGGATCGAACCCGAGACCCCAGTAGAGTAATCTGCGTTTCTCTACCACTTTCAATTAGTGTTTCTACCTTTTTTAATTAGTTTCAGTACATACTCTAGGTACTCTAGGTACATACTGTCGTTGAAGTAATGAATATTGTAATTACTCTAAGTACTCTCATTGAAGTACAAAGGTTCAATTGTAATTAAATTATTACGGCTTTTTTTTACCGGTACTTTAGGAACAATTACTGACATGTAATTATGCTGTACCGGACTGTAGTTTCATTATTTTGCGTACGTAATAACGACCTACATATTTTTTGTCCACTTTTTTATATGCGTTCCTTTGTAGAGCATGTTAAAGTGACAGGATGAATTATTTTTTTTGATAAAGGTTTAAATATAAAATTAAAGGAAACGGTCGGCTGTGTTTGTACTTCATGTTGATTAATTATTTCTTGTGTATTTTGTAACATTTTGAATGTCTAAACGGAGTTCGCCCATATATAATGATCTTTGCATTTGGTTTTTATAAAGTGATAAGTAAATGCATTTCTAATGAGGGTGTGATATTAGATGGATTGAATGGGCAGACTTTGTAGTGCTTTGAATTATAGCGACAAATTTAAATAAAACAACGTTAGTTACTGAAAATAAATTGTTTTGAGTTTAAGTGAGAAAATAATGTTAATTTAGTTTTGGGTATAGTGGACATTTTAGTTGAGTATAATTAATGTCAACCGTTTGATTTTAAAAGACTTTTTGAAACGGAAACGGAATCCTTTAAAGATTAATTGTTTGGGTAAACAGGTAAACACTGCAACGTGACAGGAAAATTAATTCAGAACGAAACATGGAACGCGGCAAGGGTTCTTTAAGAAAAGAGACCACCATCTGTTTTAACATAAGTGCCCGCAGGCAAGGTTGGGCGACACGGAGGATGTAATATATGAGTCACGGAGAGTGATAGTAATTAAAAAAAAAAATGGTTCTAGAATTTCGTAGAAGCTTCTGGATTTATTTTCGTTGGTATATAAACTTTGATGCAAATCCAATGGCAACATTTGAAGAAATAAAACTGCACGATGCGTTTGAGTTGGTGGATTGTATTCTATAGAAGTTAACAGAGAAGAAGAATTTATCTGTAAGTACTGGCTTTGTGTTTCTTTTCTTGTTTTATGTTTGTTTTCTTTTTTTCCATATGAGAAGGGACATTGGAAATGAAATACACGTAAAACACTTGTAATGGCTGGAAGTGTAATGGGGACGGATGTGTTTGTTTATAACGGAAATTGATTGCGGATTTTCCGGCATTGAAAACCATATGACTCGGTGTATTTTTATGGAATTATAAATTAACTAATGTATAATGTAATGTAATATGGAGGCTACAGGGAATCAAGATTGTTTATTGCACTTGGATTCGAACCAGGGCTCTCCCACGTGGAAAACCGTACGCTAAATATTTTTGCTTGATGGAGTTTTTACTTATATGGCATTAAAATTGAACACAACCTGTGACGTTGCCGGGAATCGAATTATGATCTTCCGCGCCGAAAGCCAAATACAATAAACAAATAGCGAAGAACTTAAGTTGTTTGGACCTCTCCGTCAGGGCTAAATGCAGTTATTATTTTACATATTAAAACAATAGTTGCATAGACACACAGACAGATAAATTTTATAATAAATATGCGATTATTTTCTTGTTTATAGAATCCTAGCATCTCTTCAGAATATAAGAAGTTAGTGTTACATGAAAAGACCATTAATTGATGGATGAAACTGATTATTTATGTAATATAGTATTAATTGTTTATTATTTTTGTGTGTGGTATTAACATTTACAGTAGGGGAAAGGAACTGGGTAACCTACACCTGCTTTGAATTTTGCTTGTTTTTATCTTTAGTAATATTGAACTGAACATAAGTTTGAATTTTGAATAATATTTTTATGTTTGTTAGCATATGTCAGTGGTTCCCAACTTTTTTCATTTTGAGGCGCATCTAGAAGAATGCTCAGTTTGTGAAATGCAGGAGCTGAACAAAGCTTGGTATGTGATATGTTTTAATTGTGATACTTTTGTAATCATTTTATGAGAAAATTCAGATTTTTTCTTATCGTTCCTTGAAGGTACAAATAATCGTATTTGATTTGGAGTTTAGCGTCCCTTTTTAGCACCATAGTTATGTGGGACATGGACCTACTGATGAACGTTGACCCCAAAGCACATTGCCTCTTGCCGGAATCGAACTCGAGTCTCCCACACCAGAGGCGCATATGCTAACCACGTAACTACAAAGAAGATTTATTTGTGTTTAAAACCGTTACGTGAACTAAAATACGGTATATTCACCTCGTGATCTACAGCCTTCGTAAATTAATAGATAGGATTTTTGTGTTGTAAATGGGAGGAAATGTTATTTTGCTCAAAGTCACGTTTCAGTTTCATTAATTGAATGCCGGACAAGTGCCTTTTGTATGTATAGAGCATATGATTGTTTACTTTAACGCCTTAGGGTTACACTTTCTGGCTATGAAAGATGCGAAAATAGTTTAAAAAGTAAAACGATTACTATGGTTTATATGAAAGAAGCACCGTGAATTAAACTTGGACCTACGTTTACGAAAAGCGCCCATGCTAACCATTAAATTATCGGAATATATTAGACAGTATGGAGAACAAGAATTAGTACCAAGAATGTAATTTTACGTGCGTATGTGACATACAGGCTGGGACGTTTTTATACTAACATTATCAGTGAGATTATTTTGTTTCGTTAGTATTATATATCTAGAGTTTAGGGTAAAGTAGACGGATGAAAGCGAATACTTATAAGTAATTTATGAAGGGAAGAAATAATAGTGGTAGAGGGAAACATACATAATGTTTCTTCGGATGAAAGGAAGACATTTCGTATGAGACATAACCACACTATTTTATTGAGGCATTAGGTCATAGATTTTTAGATCAAGAACTTTTAGATGGGGATAATGTAAAAGTAATTAGAACATGATATGGTATTAGTTAACGAAGAATTCTCTTCATTGAAATTCTGTGTATGAAATTAGTACACAGTACTAATACTGCGTACTGCAGTGGCTAAAATGAACCAAAAATAATAAGTTGTCTAATACTAATCACGTTGATTGCATGGTTTAAAGGCACTTTTTAAATATAGAAAACATATTTGTTTCTCGCCGAGCGACTTTGTATGAGAAGTGACCAGTAAGAGGAGATATATATGTAATAACAGGTAGTGTACGTCAGGGACAACTTGGTGTCATTTAAACGAGGTAGGTAGCGACACTTTTTTGTTATAAGAGATAAACGTTTATTCGGCAGCGCAGGTAACGGCATCTAATAGTGTGATTAATGTACTTATTAGAATTAGCCTTATATAATGATTATAGTATTAAAGTTTATGACAAGATTTACTAGCTTTGAAATTCTGTAGGTCGTCCGCAAATTTCCTGTACACTAGCGCCATGTTTGCCGTCAGATACGAGGCAGCGCAGATAATAACAACTATTGGCTTAACCTTCCTATTAGAAATGACCGTGACTGAGTTACCGAGACGCCTTGCTGTTACAATAAGGATAGTAGTTTTAAATCGGTAACAATATCTATTGTATAAAAGCTGCCAGTTATGCAGGCAGAGCATATAGTGAAGTCTATTAATACAGAATAAGACATGCTGTTCATTATTAGGATAACAACATGGTGCACCGTGGTAAATAGAAAAACTGTTTAGAATTTGTCCGACATACTTGACATATTTTGCATTATCATCAGGGTAACAGAGTTGCCAACTTAGCATAAAGTTTTATCATTTTTTTTTATACAGAAGGTTATTTTGATGATTGAAATAATTAACTAACTAACTAACTAACTCTATGGCCTATGAAATCCGGAGGTTCAATGCTGTGTTTACAAAAGCTCTCCATTGACTTCTATCCTTAGCTAACTGCATCCAGTTTCTACTTTGTATTCCAATCTCTGCGAGATCCATCTTAATATTGTCCTCCCATCTGCGCCTAGGTCTTCCTAATGGTCGTTTTCCGATTGGTCTTCCAGTCAAGACTTTGAAAGCGTTTCTACTTTCTTCCATTTTAGCTACATGACGCGCCCACCTAAGCCTCCTAGACTTGACGACCCTAACAATGTTGGGTAGACCATATAAATTATGTAGTTCCTCGTTATGAAGTTTCCGCCATTCCCTATCCCCGTTCCTCTTGGGTCCGAATATTCGTCTCAGGATCTTGTTCTCAAATACTTTCAGTCTATGTTCTTCCCTCAGAGTAAGTGACCATGCTTCGCAGCCATACAGAACAACAGTTATAATTATGGTTTTATACATTTTAAGCTTCACATTTCTCGACAGAATTCGCGACGACAAGAGATTTTGAACCGAATAGTAACACGAATTCCCTGCTTTTAGTCGACATTTAGCTTCTTCGTGAATATGCTTTCGGTTTGACCCTAGATATTTGAGTTTCCGCTATGTGGAAAGTATTATTTAATATTTTAACGCATCCATAATTTGCTGTATTCCGGTCCCGACGCACTTCCATGTATTTAGTTTTCTCTGCATTCACTTCTAAACCTATGCCCCTGCAAGCGTTTAATAAGATGATGATTGAAATTAATTGTGAAAAATAAATATATACATTACTTAAGTATGTGAAAAGACACAAATTGATTTGAAATCACTTATAGTTGCAGTTGCAAAGGTGTTATGAGAGGAGATAATTTAAATAACATGTGACAGTAATGGAAGTGATGAGTCGTACCTTAAAATCCTTGAATATTAGAACACACTTGAAGTTCGCAACAACTGTGGCACACAGAATTTAGCTTACAAAAGATAGATTGACGTTTTATACATATATGTGTCTATCTATCCTCTGTGGAGACATTTTCTAAAGCGCGACTGTACAATAAAATCTTGAAGTTTTATTCTTACGTTTATGATCTGTAGGACACCTGAGAATTAAAACAAATAGTTGAGGAACACACGCCCTCACAAAAACCATTTGATGTATACTAGTATGGAAGCAGGGGGTTCCACGCATTAGAATTGAGTGCTCTACTCTTAAGGTAACACAGCCTCTTCAATTGATCGAAGAAATTGATCCCCTCTTTTCCGTTATTTTTCTTTTGAAAGAGGCATAGTAATAATTCTGCTTGCACAATTTTGGAGGGCACTAAATTAAAAATACCGACACGAGGTATTGTTGGATATTCCTTTTTTCTCTAATATAATTTTGAACACATATATAATACATGATTATACTAAAAAAGCTTCAGATATTCGAATTAATTCACTATATTTTCTATTATTTCAGTTGCATATTTTACACTTTTTTTACTATAATTCTCGTATGAGCGTTGTCCATTGCAATTACAAATGACTAGATTTTCATACATAGGTAATAATAACATTGCAAACGTCTAATAAAAGCAAGGATAGAAATGGCAAAAGAACCCTTTAGAAGGAAGTTTATTCTGTGCTTCCGTGAATAAAGAGAAATAATTCGTGTGATATGAAAACAAGTACGTGAAAAAAGAGTACAAGGTTGAAACTATGGGCGTGGAGAAGAATAAAGAGAATTAGGTCGCGAACCAGTTAGTTTCAGAGAAGAAACTATTTGAAAGAAACTGTATAATAATAGACTTTATAATGCCAGGGAAAACAGAATGTCATACGCTATATCGTTGCGAAAGTTGACGAGAACAATATGATAGGTTACGGGAAAGAAAATCTTAAGATGAACGTAGTGAGATGAAAACTTTTATAGTGTGAAATAATATCGAGAGATGACCAAATCATTGACGCACAATGTTATTAATTGGTCCATAATATATTTGCATAGAGAAATGGAAAGCATTGGTGAACGTTTCGCTAATGTGGACATTCTTTCTTACTTCTTACCATCTTCATGTAAATGGACATGATATTATACGTAGAATATATAAGATCGTTTTACTTTCTCATTCTTTATCCTTTTGTCTTCTTTAATCTTTACTAATTATGTGTCACTGTGTGAATCTGATATTGAAGATTACGTTCCCATTTCTGTCTCCGTCTTTTCCAGTTACGCTGATATTGTTGTTTTATTGCGTATCTTCCAAATGTCCTCTCCTGGAATTCCTCTGGAAGCTAATTCCTTCAGTTCTATGCATTGTACCTCTTTCTTCACATATTCTTTAATTCTTATGCTTACATATTCGTTTGTTTTCTGATTAGTTGTAGAACAGTTTCGTTTCTTATTAGATAATTCTATTACAATGATTGATTTCCTCATTTTATTTTTCCTTGTTCTTTAGCATATCATGAGCATATGAATAGCATTTTAATTGTCTTGTATACCTTTTATTAGGAATATTATTGCTAGTATATATATTCTCTTCATGATTACATTTCTATGGTTGATCTTTATAACTTTTTAATTTATCTTGTACAAGTTTGACTGCTATGCTTTTCTTTCAACACTATTTTTATGGTAATCTTATAAAATATATGTATTGAAAATAAGATTAGTATATTCTTGTGCAATAATTGTTAGAAAATATATTACATTCATACATTCTTAGGAGATACATTTATTCATAGAAATGTATCTATATGCTTAAAATGTTTTACTCTTATAGCTCAAAATTGTATTTATTACCACATCTAACATTAATATTGCTACTATTACTACTATTGTCTGAATTATGAATAGTGTTTTACCGAAACATGTGATTGAGTAATTACTACAAAGGTAATTATGTTTGGAGTAATCTATATAACATGCTGAAATAAGTCATAATTTAAACAATGAACTAAATAAGGCGATAAACTTGTTTGTTAGTCTACTACACGCTACAAAGACCAAGAAAATGACTTAAATGTTATTTAAGCGTAAACAATAATTCGATAAAATAAAGCTCAGAAATTAAGATAATGTTTTACTTATATATCTTTAACTTGCATAATAGTGAGAAAATCTAATGACTAAGGAGAAAAGGAGAAAAAAGAACATCATTATGATCTAAGAAAGAATCTGTTACATAATTAATTGGAACTTCCAAAGCACTGCCTTGTAGTTGCACAAACTATGTATCAGAAACTAATAGTAATGTTTCTGCTTTTCGAATTCATTTCTTCAGCGCCCTGTACTATACATAGTTGCTACTTCCTTTCTAAATCTTGAGTAAAAACTGAAAGAAATATACTTTGATGATTACACTCAGAACAATACAAAGCAGTGAATTGCAACTGTATTGAAAGTTTGTCTGACTTAGCTATAACCGAATCTTTTCACTCTCGTCCATAGGATTACTAAACAGTTAAATATGAACACCCGAATCTTAACTGAGAAGAAAGAGAAGAGGGTAGACTGTGGAAGAGAACTTAGAAATTTATTTTTTAATGATAAATAAATAAAATTAAGGTAGAGACAAATATAGATAATTGTAATTTAAATAGAACATGAAGTCATAATATAATCTTTGAATCTATTACAGTGTTGCACACAGATATTCGATTGTTGCATTCTAATCAAGTTTCCCTGTAACCACGATTTGACTAAATTGATTGGTAAGTAACAGTACTGATACTTTTATTTTGTACAATTTACAAATAAAATTTATCAACGGAAAATTCTGTCAAAAATGGAAATTCATAGATAAATAATAAAAAAAATATTTTTCTTCCAAGTTACTAGTTTTTCTTAGCGTCTGTAGCAACACTATGAACTTAAATCTTAACATTTAACTAAATGTCTTTAATTTAATACTTATTTCTTACTGGTAAATAACCTTCCGTAATAACTATTACAGCATTTCAATTGAAGTAATATTCCGAACGTAGTTGCAAACTTAATTATATTCCTATTTGTTCCGTAATTTCAAAACAAATTAAAAATCTTTCGATTTTGAACACAATACAAAATTACTTATATTCAAAATGAATGTGTTAACTTGCCGATAAGATTTGTCTAAAAATATGTAATGTAGTTAATCTTCTTTTAGCTAAAATAGTTTCAAGTATTATTTTCTAAAAATGAAATTTAACAATTTGCCTTTTCATCCAGCTAGTTTACAGTAACTTTCTTGTTATACTAATTACTATTATTATTTGTTCTTAGTGTCAATTCCTTGTGTGCAATAAAGGTCATAATTTTCTATTTTAACTTTTCACTTTTCTGTTTTTTACTTTTAACATTTTTTTCTTTTTTTCTTTTTATTTTTTTTTTGTCTTTTTAACTTTCCTGTTTAAAGTTTTTAACATTTTAGTAGTTACTTTTCGTTTGAATATTTCACGTTTTAACTTTTGTTTTAACATTTTTCTTTTTTAACTTCTTGTTTTCAATTATTAAACAAAATTTTTAAACTTAATTTGGTTTTCTTTTAACATTTTATCATGTTTTAACTTTTAAAACTTTTTTTTTACTTTTTTGTCTTTACACTTTGTTTTTTTTGTTTTCACGTTTTTAAGTTTTCTGTTTAAACTTTATAACATTTTTAGTAGTCGCTCTTCGTTGTATTACAATATGCGTTAATTTCTCTAAGTGTAATGTGAAAAATTTTTCAGTAACTTTTATTGTTACAACGATGACAAAAAATTTTCTACTATCATTTGTGTAGTCAACTTTGGTCACTACAGTTAGCCATAACTTATATTTTGTTAGTATTAAACTGTTTGTTTTATTTTGGTTGAAGTTGAGTAATCTTTCAATTTATATTTATAAAAGTGTAAAATTTACAATTTTTTTAAATGTACGTTTAATTTTCATTCGTGTAGTCTTTTGTTTATGATAGAGTAAAACATTTTTTCTATAAAATCAGAAACATTTTTACGGAAAAACCAATTATAGAGTATTACAAATACAATTTTTTTTGTCTTTATAAACACATGAAACTACAAATAAAATGTATTAATCAATTTGAACTATTATTAATTTAAATTGAAAATGCTGTTATTATAATTAAATTTAAAAAATGATAAATACTAATTAGGAATATGTCAAGTGTTTTTTTCTCTATATTACATATTTATTGTGCATATAACATTTTTACGGGAACGAACACGTTATAATTTATCGGAAACCACGGGTCCGTTTCCCGATACTTTTATTATCTTCGGTAAACTTCAACTACTTTGACTTATAAACTTTGTATTTAAAACATTACCTTCGGTAATAACTTTCCTTTTTGAAATTTTGTATCTTCGCTTCGTTAATGTTTGTGTTTTGACTTCGGGAATGTTCGGGTTTTCACTTCGGTATGTTCGGATTTTGACTTCGGGAATGTTCGGATTTTGACTTCGGGAATGTTCGGGTTTTGACTTCGTGAATGTTCGGGTTTTACTTCGGGTATGTTCGGGTTTTGACTTCGGGAATGTTCGGGTTTTCACTTCGGATATGTTCGGGTTTTGACTTCGTGAATGTTCGGGTTTTCACTTCGGGTATGTTCGGGTTTTGACTTCGGGAATGTTCGGGTTTTCACTTCGGATATGTTCGGGTTTTGACTTCGTGAATGTTCGGGTTTTCACTTCGGGTATGTTCGGGTTTTGACTTCGGGAATGTTCGGTTATTTTCGGGTTCTTGTGAGAGTATAAAAGGGACATATCTTTGCCGAAATTTCAGTATACGGTTGCTCTTCAAAGTAATATCTATTACTCATTCCTTGTGATATTTTGTAATTCACCGAACGTCAAAGTTACCCTTTATCGGCAAGTTCAGGAACATTTTCCGATACTTCAGTCATCCTCGGTAAATAACTCATTTTCTATCGTAAAACTTTCACTGATACTCTGTCAATGTACAGTCTTGTTACGCTTAAATTCAGCTGATACGGTGTTTAGCTTAAATTCTACACGTAAATCACAAATCTAATGTAATAAGATAAAATATAATCAGTAATTAAGAGAATTGACTTAAATTAGTGTCTATGTTAATGTTCTGATTAAACGCTATTATTATGTAGCGACAACAACAAATTATTTGTTTTTTTCTTATTAGATTCCCTGTCGTTATGAGTCATTACTAGTCAAGAGTGAGCCTTTCAGTTCAATATCAAGTATTAATGTAAATTATTGTTTGATATTTTAGACATACATTTCTATTTTGCATCAAATCTTATACTTGATTAAAATTACAAATATTTCCATTTTGTATTAAATATTTCATTTACCAATACTGTTCTAACTTTGTAATTATCATTACGAATTTGATAAATATTTTGATAAATATAGCATATATTACTCGCTTATCATTTGTTTTGAAATATTGTTCTTAAGTGATTAATTTATTCTTACAGATGGACGCCATTCGTACAATCAATACCATATTGGATTTCATAGAAGAGCGAGACTACTTTGACGCTGAAGAGGTCTTTTTCTCATGGGAAATTGTGACGCGTTGTCATGCCACAGGTGTTAGAGTTGACAATCTTAAATATTTTAAATTGCGGCGTGCGTTATATATTCACTACTATGAAGCTCAAGATGTTGTCCTCAACAGTTGTAAGACGGCAAAAGATATCATTGATCTCCATGAAGCTGGGTTTTTTAAACATGGAGAAATAAGGGATCAAGCGCGTGAAAAGATAATGCAATTCATATCAAATGATAAAATTTCTGGTTTAACTCTATCCGACTTCGTTGAATATATGAAGGACACTGTAAATTCATCTAGTCCTACATCAGACACAGTATTTTTTGGTACGATTCCATCAACATCTTCATTGTACGGTACTGGTGGTAAGCAATCTGACTTTCATGTTGTCAAAAGTACATCTAAACACTATTCTTACTTTGGTTTACAAGGAAAAGAAGTGACGATTCGGCGTGATAATGAAGGAATCACAGACCCTGAAACGCACATTCGAAACCTATTTGATTTCGTTATTGATAATACGCTTAATGACGTTGACAATGACACGTATGTAGGCATAACTATTGAAAGTTCTGCTTGTAATCTGAACAAACCAATATACATGTCATGGCGTCCCAAAGCTGAATTGAACCCTGATGTTCTCTTCTATATAGTAGAGAACACATTAAACAGTAACGAAGAGTTTCTTTTCGCAGATGAAGTTACTTTTAAAGTACATATCGTTGACCCTCGTAAAGGAAGAGGACGAACCCTTGGTACTAAGAAATACACTGATTTAATTACTTTCCTAGAACAAAATGTGATTAAAATGGAAAAAGATGTATACTGTCTTCCCAAAAGTATTATTCTTGGGAAGGCTAAGGCCGATCATAGCCATCAGCAGTTATATCGTCTTAAGACAAATGAAAAACGATTGTTAAAGCAAGCCAAAATTCTATGTGCAGATGTAGAAATAGACATTGTGAATAAGAATGGATGTACTTTAGATGACGTAAAAAAGATTCAAAATCATCTGTTACCAGATTACCAAGTTATTGTTTACGAGAAAAATGCTATGACTCGAGAATTTAATGTAATATATCCTGGAGTCCACGCTGTAAAACAAATTTATATTTTATATGAAGATCAACATTATCAGTTGATTACGAACATTAGATCACTTTTAGGGAAACAAGGATACTGTCATTATTGTTTGGAAGCTTACCATCATGTACATGATCACAAATGTGTATTCAAGTGCACTTACTGTGAGAAATATCATGAAGTGTCTTACTCAGACAATATAAAACTCGAATGTACAAATTGTCACAGACTGTTTCCTACAAAAGAATGCTTTATAAATCATAAAAGTGTAACAGAGAATGGGAAGAGTGTTTGTGATAATGTCAAACTTTGTATGGAATGTTGTGTTTTATATGATTTTCGCCGCCGAAGATCTGCACACACATGTGATGAACGCTTTTGTAAAACGTGCTATAATCATGTCGAGCGCGATCATGTATGTTTCGTTCAAAAAGTAACTTCGACTCATGTAAATACTTTTTTATATATTATATTTGATGTAGAGACGATGTTACTTGATAAGAATGAGCGAGGTGAACAAGAACATATTGTTACTTTAGTACACGTAATGCATCTTTGTACAGATTGCAAGAGCAAATCCTTAGATGACCCATGCCTAAAATGCGGAAATAAAGATGGAAGTCGCGAGTTTTCCTTTAAGAACATGGAAGACTTTATACGTCACGTTCTTATGGATCGGTCCTCCTTTAAATCAATCATAGTATTATCTCATAATGGCAGTAAATATGATATGATTTTCGCTGCTAAGACGTTAATCGAAAGTCAAAATCTTTCACCTTCAATAATAGCACAGGGGCACAAAATCATTGAGATGAGATTAGGAAATAAAATTATTTTTAGAGATACTTTCCTGTATATGGGTATCAAATTATCTGCACTCCCAAAGACATTAGGCTTAAATCAAAAATTGAAAAAGGGATATTTTCCATACCTATTTAATACAGAGAAAAACCAAAATTATGTAGGAAACATTCCAGAGTTACATTACTTTGACCCAGATTCACGAAGTCCGGAAGAACGACTAGAATTAATGCAATGGCACAAAGAGTGTGTAGATAACAACATGCAGTACGATTTGCAAAAGGAAATGTACGATTACTGCCGGAATGATGTTAAAATCTTAGCCGAGGCAGTAATTAAGTTCTCTGATTTAATTGAAGAAAGAACTGGTGGTCTCCAATGCTTTATCTCAGCAAGCACTATTGCAAGTACTTCAATGTTAACTTATCGATCATTGCATTTACCTGAAAATACTATTACAATTATTCCACCCCTTGGATTTGATCATCGTGACCGACAAAGCCTAAAAGCGTTGCAATGGTTACGATATATGGAACGTACCAGAGGTACAAAAATCGAATATTCCGCAAATGGATTGGAAAGACGGTTCGGTAAATACAAAGTCGATGGGTACGAGAGTGAAACAAACACAGTATTGGAATTTCATGGCTGTTTTTGGCATGGGTGTAAAATTTGTTATGTTAATCTTCGTCATACAAGTCTTGATTCATCTTCAAATCATCGTACAACCATGCAAGATCGATATGAATCAACGATCACAAAAATTGAGTACTTGAAAAAACGAAAATTTAATGTTATTGAAATTTGGGAATGTGAATGGGACGCCAAAGTAAAATCAGACAAAACAATACAAGATTTTATTAAAGATCAATGTGATGATCTTGTTGATCATCTTGTCCCTAAAGAAAGTTTTCACGGTGGTCGTGTAGAATGCTATAAGGCACTGCATGAATGTAATGATGACGAGACTATCTCTTACTTAGATGTTACTAGTCTTTACCCCTGGGTAATGGCTCGTAAAGCTCTCCCAATAGGTAAACCGAAAATTCACAAAGGGCCGTTTTTTCCAGAAGTTGAAAAAATCCATGGTCTCGTAAAATGTACTGTTCTTCCACCATCCGATTTATATTTTCCAATCCTTCCTTACACATGGAATGGAAAATTATTATTTGGTCTATGTCGATCATGCATGCAGGAAAATAATATTGGAGAATGTACACATTGTGAAAGTGATCGCGCCATTACAAGTACCTTTTGTACTCCTGAATTGCATAGAGCAATGAAATGCGGATACAAAATACTGAAAATAAAAGAAATTTGGGAATTTGAGCTTATGGGATCTGAAGACGACCATTCAAATAGTTTGTTTCGTAATTACGTGAACACATTCCTTCAAATGAAACAGGAAGCTTCAGGCTTCCCTGCAGAATGCACTACAAAAGAAAAACAGGAAGAGTACATTCAAGAATATTTCAGACATGAGGGAATACAGTTAAATTATGAGAACATAGAGTACAATCCCGGATTAAGATATATTTCGAAAATATTTTTGAATTCGCTGTACGGGAAATGGGGACAAAGAACAGATCTTTCACAATCTGTAATCGTCGATACTCCCGAAAAATTTATGTCGTATCTATATGCACCACAATATGAGGTGCAGTCTGTAATACCTATAGAAGAGAAACATTTAATTGTAACATATAAAGACAGAGAAAATGAAAACAAACCAAACAAATTTTCCAATGTTGTGCTTGCAGCATTCATAACATCATGGGCAAGGGTTAAACTTCACGATCTACTGACTACTGTTGGACCTGACAACGTACTGTACTGTGACACAGATAGTATTATATTTGTTCAACCACGACATGAAAAATCTAAGCTTAGAATAGGGTCTTACTTAGGAGAATTAACAAATGAGGTTCCAGAAGGGTGGGAAATAGATGTCTTTATAGGGTGTGGAGCAAAGAATTATGCTTACAGAATGAAAAATATTCAAACTGGAAAATTCGATTACGTGTATAAAATTAGAGGAATTACTTTAGATTCTAGGACACGTCAAGAAATTACCTTTGAGCATTATTATAATTTAGTAAAAGGAAAAATTGAAAATAAAACATTGTTGAATCCACGTAAAATTACTCGTAAGCCTGGATTTACTATAGTTACAAGACCTGAAACTAAGACGCATAGAGTAGTAAACAATAAGAGACGACGGTTAAATCCCCACAGTAAAACAGACTATAGAACACTACCCTATGGATACCAAAGTTAAAGTTTGCTCAATTATTATCCATGCATGTATGTGAATTTTGATGTAAAACCAATGAAAATATAATTTTACACATGTGAAAAAAATAAAACGTTTTTGATAATGATACCTGTTGATTCAACTTAATAGTATTTTGTATAAAATACAGTATAAAATTACCTAGACACTTTCATGTGTTACATTAATGTGTATGTAATAAGATTATTATTGTTACTCTACTGTGCAACATTATTATATGTGTATAAATATTATCTTGATCACCGAATGTATGTACCTTAAATTGTACTCATAATGGTGAATGACAAACACATATTCTCTCGTACAATATTAATTGCTAAACTTATATATATTTAATAAATGTATATCATTTCATGTAAGAATCACTATATGCATAACTGCATATGTAACTTTTTTAAATTTCTTTATAACAGTATAATTTGAATAAAATATTTAAAATGTAAAATATTGTTTCATTTATTTCAGCCTCATAATACTCAAACATATATATGAATTTTAAAAAATCATATGCAAAGTGTATATACGCAAAGTCAAGGTTGCGCAAAATAATTCTGGAATTACGTAAAGATCATATAAAATACGATCATTCCTACCTGACAATTACGCAAAAAGAATCATTAATACAAATCAATTACATAAATAAATATAAGAGAGCACTAAGTGGTTAAACCAATCAGGTTTGACCTTGGGCATGGTGCTCAAATAAGAAAGTTTACCTTGCGGCACATCCAGAAGGGTAAATATAAAGGGTAAATAACCTTTAGCCGTACATTATTATCATAGGCTATGTGTATGTAACGTAATACCAAACTGGAATTCTAATAAAAAAGTACATTACGATACTCACCGACTTCAATAACAGTGTAACAATGAAATTACATACGCGAAATGTTACGTTATATACATACATAAAAAAAATGACAGTAATGAAACTGTTAGTACGAAAACTAATTACGTTCAGTGTTACGTACGCAAAATAATGAAACTACAGTCCGGTACAGCATAATTACATGTCAGTAATTGTTCCTAAAGTACCGGTAAAAAAAAGCCGTAATAATTTAATTACAATTGAACCTTTGTACTTCAATGAGAGTACTTAGAGTAATTACAATATTCATTACTTCAACGACAGTATGTACCTAGAGTACCTAGAGTATGTACTGAAACTAATTAAAAAAGGTAGAAACACTAATTGAAAGTGGTAGAGAAACGCAGATTACTCTACTGACCCCAAGCACCAGAGGTGAACGCTCTACCACTGAGCCACCGCGGTCCCCACACACATTCAATGTTTGTCCACCACAAAGCTCACATGGCACCAGTGATTTATTTGTGGATTTTGTAGAAGGGGGGAATGTCTATGCAAGATTGTGTTCCGTATAACAGAACAACTTTAAAGTCGGGTTGGGACAACATTATTTTTAAACCTACCTACTTTAAAATTATGCTAGTAGTTTGATAGACAGTCCCCAAGTTCATAGTTTTTTTTTTTTATCTTTTTAAAAACAATTTTATAATAAATACGGGTAGGTACTTAGATAAGATTTGGTTAGGTAGATTAGATTACATGCGTTACTTGACGTGTTACTTTTCGTCCTACTACTGAGGGCAAGTGTGCAGCATCCAGTAAAAGCCACATAGTTGCATTGCAATCTGCACAACTTGTAACAAGTGTCACACTCCTACGTAAAACAGTTTTGCTATGACAAATAGTTCTTTAGTCCGTTCTGATCTGGTCTTTGAATACCAAATTCCTCGCCCGAACAATAAATACGATAAAAGGTAAGAGCTTACTTTCAGCAGAACAGTGATAGGTGCACATACACTTGAACCTGATTTTATTAAATAGAAGTTGAAAGACGGTACTGGGTGTCATTCCTTATATCATAAATGAGTTTTGGCACTTGCCCTTTGTACTTAATAAAATTAGATTCAGGAGCGTGTGACTCTAGCACTGTTCTGCTGAAAGTAAACTTCTGGTCGACAAAACATATTGGCATTAAAATGAATCCAGAATTGAACAAAGACTGTTATCTGGTCTCCGAAGAATCAAGAGCATATATTAACCCCTTTCTGCACGATTTTTTTTTCTTTTAGCGAAAAAGAATAACAGTATTGGAAATCCTCATATGGGAACTTGAAAAATGAATTAAAACTTGAATTTTAGATTTTTCACTTAATTCCGACGAGAAATAAGTAAGTGCCATATATGACACACTCACAAAGAACATGCTAGATGACACCAAAATCTCTTATTCATACAAGTCAATATCTCACACAGCAGACAAAACAGTCACTTGATGCCTTTGATAAATCACAAAAAAGCTAAAGTGAAAAAAGGGTATGTGCCATATATGGCACGGCATGCGGTAAAGGGTTAAATAATTACCAATATGATGCTGTCTAGGAAAAAAAATACTTTATCTTTTCTTTCACTTTTACTCTCGAAATTGAAACAGGCATTGTAGCCTACAATATTTACAGTTTTTACAACAAAATCACAAGGAAGGATTGACTGCCGATTTCACCCTGAGTTAAGCTGAGGCATGACTTAATGGCGTGTTATCTAACACTGTCTTTAGAAATTAACAATACTTTCACATCGTACCTCACTTTAGAATAGTGAAGCAATAGGTGGTTGGTTTACATTGGATATCGTCTTTTTTCCTTTGGTTTATCGGTAGCAGCATGATGTCCACTTTTTATCCAGCTGAAGGCATACTTTTCTGCTTTGAAAGAAGTAAAGTCTAGTCCATTAACGTATAAGGAAAGGAGGGATTCGAGGGTTTTTACACGGTTTGTAGCGTCAGTATGCTGTAAGTCCAAGCTGGAAAAGCCTCTCTTACACTCTGCAAAAGGAACTGGAAGCAATTCTATGAACAATTCTTCGGGAATCAATGCTATAAATAAGACCAACAAAGCTCGCGACAAAACATACTGAAAAAATAAAGAATCGCTACTAAAACATGAAGTTGAATCATTGTACTTTAAAACAGATTATAGCTTAAGAAAGGGGGATTATATCTTCCCAGGCTGGGAAGACTGAATTAAACCCAGAGACAGGGAAGTCAAAACTTAGAAAGGGGGAAATTCCCAGGCTTCCCTGGCTACAAATAAGTCCCTGCATGGCACTAACCGAGATTGAACCGACTACCACATACATCAGAGGTGAAGGCTTCACGGTGTAGCTACCGTGACATTTCTTGTCTTGTGTGTTCTGGGTAATACTTGTAACTTACAAGGGAAGAGAGGGAGATTATATATCGAAGTGGAAGATGGTTTATATACCAATCGAAAGCACTAATGAAGCCTATTACAAAACTGTAATAAAACTTTCCCGAATGCATATACTATGCGAGTTATATGGATATATAGAGTGTCCAGATAATCCGTTACCACCCCTTGAAATCGCAAACGATAAGACAGATGCCAAAACTCGAAAACATCTATTTGATCATTTTAAAAGTACAACGTATCAAAGCAAAAATTCTTGTCACAAGGCCACCCGCAGTGTACTGGGCGGGGTCCAACTCAAAAATTACAAAAGGTAAGGGGGCCAAGTAGCATATCGTTCGAAACTTCTTGGGAAATGAAAGAAGACGGAACAAGTCTCAATACTCTAAAATTACCTTGTGCAAAATGGCGGCCGGTCAAACTGTCAGCAAAAACGTCATTGTAAAGTCGATGGCCACCCCCAAAAAATCCTGAAACGGTGAGGCAGATGTCAAAACAGGAAAACATGTGTGTCATCATTTCAAAAGTATAATGATTGGAAGTAAAAATATTTGTGTCAGGGTCCTCCACAATGTCCCAGGCGGGGTCATGTTCAAATTGTTCAAATGGCAAGGGAGGTCAAGTAGCACATCGTTTAAAGCTGTTATTAAATGAAAGCAGAAAGAACAAGTATGGACGCTATACGATAATACTGTGCATACATCTTGCATTTTAGTTGTTCTTTCTGTAACCGGGTTTTTAGTTTATTTTCACTTTAATTGTTGTACTCAACGGAAAGAAAGGAAATGCCCCTACTGTGAGATTCTGCTCTTTTAGCCCAATAATACCTAAATAAAGAAAAAAATAATAAAATAAAAGCAAATTAAGACATAAAGATAAGAAACGACAACATTTGACATCTTTGAGTATAGAACTGACTAGTTAACATATAATGTACTTCCACGAACATAAATAAGTAGAGGTTGGAGCCATCAGAAGTAAAGACTCTTACCTCTACTTATTTATGTTTATGACTGCACAACAGTGGTACTTATGCTCGTTATCTGGTTTATCAATTATAAAATGATTCAAACGAAAGAATTCCTTGCACCAGGAAGAGTAAATACGTACAAATGTCTCAGAATGAAAACAAGTGCCGATTGCAAAATGGAAAGTGAACGTGCTCAGAAAATCGAAATGAAGATGTACATTTTGACCGGCCGCCATTTTACACAGGGTAATTTTAGAGGATCGAGACTTGTTCCGTGTTCTTTTATTTCTCAACAGTTTTATTTGACCATATTTGCCATTTGAAAATTTTGAGTAGGACCCCGTCTGGAACCTTGTAGAGAACCCTGGGACAAACATTTTTACTTTCAATGATTGTACTTTTGAAAAGATGACACACATCTTTTTCTTTTTTGATATCTGTCTTACCGTTTCAGTTTTTTTTTTCTTTTTTTGGAGGGTGGCCATAGACTCTACAATGACGTTTTTGCTGACAGTTTGACCGGCCGCCATTTTGCACAGGGTAATTTTAGAGAGTTGGGACTTGTTCGTCTTCTTTCATTTCCCAAGAAGTTTCGAACGATATACTACTTGACCCCCTTACCTTTTGTAATTTTTGAGTTGGATCCCGCCTGGTACTCTGCGGGTGGCCCTGGGACAACAATGTTTGCTTTGATACATTGTACTTTTATAATGATCAAAAACGTGTTTTCCAGTTTTGGCATCTGTCTCATCGTTTGCGATCTCAAGGGGTGGAAATGGATTTTCTGGACACCCTGGTGCAGCCTGCTACATTTTACTTTCGTTCCTATGGTATGCTGCTATATTTTTACGAGACAAGACGAGACAAACGAGATGAGACGAGACGGGACGGGACAGAACCTCTCGAGACGAGACACGAGACGGGACGAGCACATTTTTTCGAAACGAGACACGAGACGAGACATGTTTTGCACGGGACGAGACGAGACAGCCTGAAGTCTCGTCTCGTATCGTCTCGTCTCGTAGCAACACTATTCCTGCGTTATTACCAATCGGCGTGACTACTTAGAACAAGTTAGCCGGTACTGAGGCAAATAGTTTACGCTGCTAATTGGATAATAGTCTAAGATTGATTCTATTGCAATTCTCTTTCCACCATTACGAAGACCATAATGAAATACTGATTGTTGAATTGTTAAATATATGTTGATTATTGGGTTCTTGAAAGTTTAAATATACTGTTTGAATTTCTAAAGGAGATCGGTTGTAAGAGTATTATTTTATGAACTCAAATCCTCCTACTACTATTCAGAGATTTATTTTCATACTATTGCTTGTTAGTAGCGATAATAGATTACATATCCTTTCTATATTTCAGTGTGGAATTACGAAACCACTAAAATTAATATCGGGGGAACCGATCGATGTGTTCTCCTCTCCCACCCATACATATACGCTAGTTTTCGAATTTGAGGTTATATATGGTTTAATTGAAATTAAAAAGATACCGAAATTAGCGTAATATAAGTATGGTTACCACATTTTGTCCTCACAGTTACCATGAAAATAAACAGATGCGAAATAACGTTACTCCTATTAACCTTCCAGTATCCCTGGTAGATGAGTGGATACACTCGTTGTTTTGTAAGCACGGAGTTCCGGATTTGATTCCCAGTGGGAACACAAGTGATTTGGATCCCACTCTAGGTCTCTTTCTTAGAACGTTATCATCGATCCATGGAAGGCTATGGCAAGCCATCATGGGTTAACTTTGCCCAGGGACCTTCGAGTCAAAGATCGATCTTCGGGCAGGACACTGCATCATCATAATGCCCTTCCACTAATCGGTCATCGCGTCCTTTGTATATTGCTGATGTGTCGTCAGTGATACTACGCAGAAAATGACGGCTTCTGATGTACTATCTTCTTATAGTACTCAATATATAGTATTATTTATGGCATTAAGTATATTCTGAACCACTAAAAAAATATTCTTTACCCGTTTATCTTATGTTGCAGCTTGTGTGGCTATGAAGAGAACGTTTAGGGCAGTTATTCTAACACTTGCTGAGAAAAGTAATGAAAATCACAGTCGCTCTTTGAAGCAAGACGTCTATTGAGTGAAGTGAATTTTCAGTTTGTGTTCCAACTCAACTTGTTTACACTTTTTCTTTGAAAGTTGAAAAGATTGTTAGATTATCTACAAAATAAGGAGAGCACACTAGCTAATGCTGTTTTAGTTACGAAGAGTGTAGTGGATTATTTTACTGATATTCGAAACACAGTCGAGGAGTTCGAAAAAAATTTGGAATGAGTTTTTGGGTCTTGCTGAAAATAACGGTATATCTCTAACGGGTCCAATGTCCAGAACACGATCCCTGCCCCATCATTTACGTCAATATATTATGACTTAACAAATATCGGTTGAGGAAGATATCCAATCCCAAGAAGACTACAGACTTAGGATATTTCTTCCTGTACTTGACAGAATACTTGCAGAAATGAATAGGCGTTTTACGGAAAATACGGGTATTCTATGTGGAATAAGCAGTCTTCACCCTAAAATGAACACTTCTTCTCATCTAAGAAAATTGAACCACTTGCACGTCATTATGGATGTGATGTCGATAGTGTAGAGCAGCGTTTCCCAACCGGTGTGCCGCGGCACACTGGTGTGCCGTGAATGGGCCGCTGGTGTGCCGCGAGGAATCGAAACAAAATTATTAATTTTATATCAATCAAATTCAAAACGTAGGGGAAAATGTAAATTTGTATTTCACATTACTATGAATCTACAATTTTAAGTTTCATACCAGGTTACTGTTCTGTATATTTCTAATGTTGGAAAAAATTGGTATCATTGTTATGACCATTATTGCTTCTTTATTATTGTAGACTATTTCGTAACTTGAAAATTTAAAATGTCATTCAATCCTTTCGACAAATTACCTACATTTGTGGTTTAATAGTAAAAGAGATTTGTTTGTTCGTTCGTTATTTAGTGATCTTCCTTCTAAGTAAAAGGTTGGATACAGTTTTTAAAAGGAAAGCGTATTTTAAAAAACCTGAGTCCAATATTTCATTGCAATTGTTCTCTATTTTTAAATTAGAATGAAAAATAAGCATAATGATTTACCACGGGAAAAAACCAGTGATCTAGCTTTCTTCTCTGTAAGAAGATCAATAATCACAGAGAAAATACCACTGTGTTTTATATTGGCAAATAATAATACCTATAAGTGTGCCGCGAGAATCCAAGTAACACCCGTGGTGTGCCGCAAGTTGAAAAAGGTTGGGAAACGCTGGTGTAGAGTTAGAACCGAAAGTTCTCCCGAAAGTTTTGAAACGTTATGAGGAGGGAAAAGCAATGCAAAATTACCTCCGTTTCTCAGTTTACTGACGTGGTTGATCGTTTCAAAATTGCTTTTCATGAAATTCACAAATTAGCCGTAATTGCTGTCACCATTCCTGTATGTATTTCACCATGTGAGCGTTCTTTCTCTTATGTTAGATGGGTTATAAAACATATCTAAGAAATCGAATGGCAAATGGAAGTGATCTTGTTTCCTTTTAGTAGAAAGAAAATATGTAATGAATATTGCTGTAGAGGGCTGGTAAACGTATTCGATACTGGACATAAAAATCGATGCGTTGCACTTCATTAAAGTGCAGGTATAAACGTTTATTGTAAGCTTGTTCGTGCCATATGATCAGCTCTTCATAGTTTAAAATACATTATTGTCAGTGGCGTATTTAGGGGGGTGGCTTCCGGGCTTAAGCCCCCCCCGAAATCTTACTTAGTATAGTAAAGTAAATGAAATATCTTGAAGAATTTTCACATTTCCAGGAAAAGCCCCCCGAAAGTTAGCAAAGCCCCTCCCGAAACAAAATCGTAAATACGCCACTGATTATTGTTTATGTGGATCATGATGAAGTTTTGTTAATTGCTATTTACTTCTTTATCCAATATATATATATTTGCCAACTTGAGTTTCAGTTTCAAAGATTTCTGTGTAAGGTATGATCAAACAATCATGCTGTCGAATTTTCCTATTCTTTTAGTAACATAAGTCTGCTGTTGCATATAGAGATCGCGTCAAAAAATCTAATGTGCACAAATTAAGAATATATGAGAAAAATATAAATGATTTATATTTTTTGTCTCTTGCTTTCTTCTAATAAATCCTTCAAAGATAAAAATGTTCGCAGTAGCTTATTTTATTCTTGTTTTACTTTACCTACTTATTGTGTATTTTATGTTATTAACGAAAGGTAGAGTATTATCTGTTTGTCTGTGTTGTTTGAACCTTCTTTTATTTCTATGCATTCATGTGCATTCTTGGAGGAAGAGGAGGTAAAGCTGTCTTGAACTTCATCGACTACACAGTACACACACCGTTATTATTGTTAAAAAGATACTGGAAGTAGAGGTAGTGTCTGCCATGTGAAATTCGGTAGTTAGAGCATTAAACCATGAACTCCCGCAGCCCATCTTATATCCTGCATTTCTTCAGTCCCACCAGGTGAATGCCGGAATTGTACCTTCTATAAGCCCAGGGGCGGATCCAGGATTGACTTCTGGGGAGGCGGTGGGTTGTCATACTGCTACTTTTAAGGGCTCCAAACTTTGGGATCGGTTTTATTTATACTGTATATATAAAATAAGAAAGTTTCCTCTTCTGCCGGGGGGGGCGATTGACCCCTGGATCCGCCCCTCTATAAGGCCAAGACAGCTGTTTTCCACATCCTTGCTCCTACCCTATTTCGGTCTGAGCCTTAGCTAACTAAAGAGTATAAAAATTGAAAATTATTATCAAAAACTGTCTACATTGCTCAGTTCTCATTTTCATTGTCCGCCCACCCAGCAACTAGGCCCGCCTCTTTCCGCCCACCCTATCAAGCGTTTCTGGTGCCGTCCCTGATATACATGTTTGTGAATAGGTACCTGCTTGTGTATAAAAATATTTGTTGGGTGCACAAATACTGAAGGTTAGTGCAGTATGAAAACAAAAAATGGCTATTGTTTTCTGTAGCTGTAATTTTGCCTTTGCCTTGTAATGCATTTAGAATTTGCAGGGAATTGAAATCGTCCGTAGATACACTATTGTGGTAATTTTTCATCGGAAATACTTTGATACACAGAGGAAAAGTAAAAGTTACTTGAGTAGTGAAAGCTGGAAGAGTCCGAGTTATTTACGTTCAGTAGTAATTTTCTATTACACCATTTGTTTCAGAACTCGTTTGCGAAAAATAAAATCAGTTGTAGCTTACACACAAAAAATTCCAGTTCTATTACGTTTACAGGTTGCTTCTTACGAGACATCATTCAGAACCGGATCTCAGGAACCGATTCCAGAACCAGATCTTATGGGGCGTTTACACTTAGTCGATTTGCGTTATATTCAGTTGAATTGACTTCACTTTCAACTTAATCGACCGTGTAAACGGGACTTCAACTTAATCGCTTGTTGATCGAAGGCGACTAATCGACTGGCAACTGAATTAAAAGACGTTCTATTTTCTGTGGTTGAAATAATTGAACACATCCATCGATCTGATTCGGCCTAGTTGCTTCGATTTAGTGGCAAATGCAGCAAGTCGATTTAGTCGTGCGACTAAATTGACCAAGTGTAAACGCCCCATTAGGAAAAGGTTCCATACCTGAATCCGAAACCGGATCTTCTAGAACGGGATCCGTTCAGAGCCGAAAACCGGTTCCACCAGGAACCGGTTCCGGCCATCCCTAGTACAAAGTCCTTACTACGTAAGGAGGAGTAGCGCGTTAGTATGTAGTGAACTGAGCAGATTTTGATAGTGTAAAATGGGCACTTCTCTAATTTCCAAAGAGGATACATTTTCAAGGCCATTTGGTAAACCTAAAAACCCATTAATAACCGCATTGAAGTCGATGTGCTCGCCACGGATCACTCAACTAAATCAAATCTGGTAGATCTAGAAAGCTCAGTAACAAACGCTTTGGGGTCAATGTGCTATGATCGATCATACATCACTCAACTAAAACCGTCTGTTATACCCAGAAACCCCAGTAGCAATCGCTTTTTGGTCGATGTTCTGATCACATATCACTAAACTAAAACCATCCTGGTAGGCTCGAAATCCAGTAACAATCCGATGTGCTGACAAACATAACTTATCTAAAACCCTTCTGATAGGCCTACAAGTCCAGTAAAAATCGCGTTAGGGTTGATGTGCTGACCACACATCACTCAGCTAAAGGAAGTTTTGTAGACCATAGTTCATGGCTGTAATGCCAGGAAATTTTATTATTAATAAATAATCCAGTAGAAGTCGTTTCTCCACAAGTATTCGCAATGTCAGTTATCCGCAGGCCTATTTAGTTGTAGTGCGACATCTTCAAATTTGAATTCATCACTCAGAGGCAAATTAGGGTTGGAAGCAAAAACGTTCAAAGAATTATATGCGGCTGAGGCTGCAACCGAACAATTGCAGCAAAGAGAACACCTGCAACTCTGTATTAAGCATCGCCGTGCAAACAGAACTGCTGACAAGGGAAGATTAAACAAATTGTCGCTCAAATCTGATTACCACATAGCACATCTGATAGACCATCATGAGAAATTAAAATGAGCAAAATTTAAGGTGCTATGGACCAGAAGGATAAGACTTACGGGGCTTCAACATTTGAATATCCAAAAAATTCTATCATGGAAATATGTATGTTTAAAGCAAGTATCTTGAAAACCATTAAAGCAATCAAAACAAAAGTTGCACATTATAATGATAACAAAATGCCCTATCGAAAACCACAAACAGTGTTGCCAACTCATCATAAAATATTTTGTTTGAAATAGCACTATATACAAATGTGCACAGATTTAAAATGCACTATTATTACTAAACTTATCAGTGAAGTGTAGTGGTACAGTGTTGAAACTATTGGAGCTACGTGTGCTGAAAATGTACAATGGAGAAATCTCATACAAAAGTGTGATGCAAATCCCTCACTTTTTCTAATGCATTCCTTTATTACTGTTTGTTGCAACTTCTAAGGGAAAAATGTTTGTGGTTTTCTGCGGGGCGGTGGTGGCTCAGTGGTAAAGCGTTCACCTCTGGTGCAGGGAGTCCCGGGTTCAATCCTAGCTCCCGCCAAGTGAACTCTGTGGTGGACAAACACCGTGTGCGTGAGTTTCCTCGGGGTTCTCCCACTGTCTTCATTCCACCATTTCATTTATTTCTCATCATCACCGTCTCCTTTAGCCTAGCCGGCATAACCGTGGGACATAAAACTCAAAGATTTCATTTTTCTCATTATATTGTGCAACTTTCGATTGCATTGCTTTAACGGTTTTCAAGATACTTGCTTTAAACATACATAATTCCATGATATAATTTTTTGGATATTCAAATGTTGAAGCTCCGTAAGATCTATCCTTCTGATCCATAGCACCTTAAATTTTGCTAATGTTCATTTCTCATAATGCTCTATCAGATGTGCTATGTGGCAATCAGATTTGAGCGACAACTTATGGGACCTTCCCTTGTGAGTGTGTGTGTGAGAGAAAGAGAATAGCCAATCAGCGCGCTGTCCACTTGATCGTCTACTACATCAAATGAACACATTTGCTTTTTGAAAAAGAAAGGGAGATATGAAGCTTGATTCAGCATGCGCTATCACTAAGTTCTATTTGAAACAATGTGTTTATTTTGTTTTCTCTGTCCCGTTGAGGGAGGAAAATGAATAAAATTGGAAAATTTAAGTATAACCGTACCGTAAGCTGCTAAATGGATTTGGTGAGAGTGCGGTAGAATCTGCCAATTTTCAACAAACTTGAAAACTTCGTTACTAAATTTCTCTGTCTCTCTCTCTCTCTCTCTCTCTCTCTCTCTCTGTGTGTGTGTGTGTGTGAGTGAGTGAGTGTGTGTGTATATGTTATTTGCATTTTTTTAAAATTTTGAGCCCTCCAATTTTTCACGTCGCTCTTACCGTTCCTGAGATATAGACCAAAAAAAGTTCATATTACAAGAGATATAAGGAGCCATGTCTTGGGAACCATAAATCATAGAGAAATAATATTTTGCGGATTTTTCAATTCTGAGTCCTCTATTTTCAGCATGTGTCTTCGTAAAACATCGTAGAACGTTTTAACAGCTCTTAAACAAAACATATGGAAAACATTTAGCACACAAGGAAATAACAAATGGATAGATATTATACAAGAATTGTTTAGAGTATATAAAGTCCAGTCAAATTACATCAAAAACTGGCCAAACCTAGACATTTACAATAAAAAAGATGGGACATTCGTGATCTCTCCCTCATTAGCCTCCAGAAAATACCAAAAAATCCAGTTACGGGTTTTCCGCCATTTTGAATAAATAGTCTGCGATCTTGGATTTCTCACATGCAGTTAGTTTATGCCACATAACTTCTAAACTTATTAACGTAGGAAGATCATTCTTTCTTTATTATACTTCTAATATTATAGGCAATGTAACAAGTTATTATCACTTTTCTCCGAGTAACTATTTTTGCGTAACTTTAGGATAACGTGGAAAATTGGGATCTGTATTAGGGGTCATAATCTTTTCATTGCTTCATAGAACTTAACAGAGTAGAAATATGAAAAACCTGCTCGAATAAAAGTTGTTGGAAATTTCATAAGCTTTAAAACGATGTATATATTGTTACTATATACAATGTCAGAGATGCACAACGAAGCTTCAAACGTAATCGAACTGCGCACAATCTCTGTTGAAACATATGAATGAATTATTTAACATGAAGAAAAAGAGAGACTTTTAGTGATTTGAGACATCTTTTCATTGCAATTTCCGGTAAGTATCAACAGATTTGGAAGTCCGGCTAGTTTAGCAAGTAGTTCGTAAATAGTGGCGTCGGCATGGGTGTGTGCAAGAACTCTAAAAGTAGAATTTCGCACTATATTTCTGTATGTATGCCTATATGTCCATTCAAATTAGTGTTTGAGATAAACGTTTCAAAAAGAAGATGAAATCTATTGAAATATGTTTTACTAATGTTATCCTGCAAAAAAAAAAAAAAAAAAAAAAAAAATCCAGTTGCGGGTTTTTCGCCTTTTGAATAAATAGCCCTAGTCCAGTGCAATTATGACAACAATCGATGAAACTTATTTTTTTTTTTTAATTAAACCTGTTAGAATATGTTATATGTATTGATATTATACTAAAAGAATCCCAAAACTCTAGTTGTTGGTTTTCCATATGTGATGTTGAGATATATGAGATATGTGAGATATGTGATGTTTATCACACAATACTATGGTAAATAAATCATTGTATTTGATGGTTATGATGGTCGACCTAGCGTAAAGAATGTAAAACATGAATAAAGAAATCATGAATACGCGTAATCGTTAAGGATAACATCCACGTTGTTCGTTCATCTCAACAGCAATTTCTTTCTAACACAAAGAACAAATCCGAATTGATATCACTTCTGACGAAATATCTCGAGAAATCTGGTTTTACCGTACATCAATCACCTGGAGCTGCACACGCATTAGTTGTATTAATCGCAACAAATCTTGCAAAGTCTGGCTGTCAGTAATAGTGGGAGAAGATTCAGATATTGGTTCTGATGATAGCACTCACAACAGTTGTTCGGAGGCACCACATAAGATATACCTAGGTATAGCAGTACCAAACTTCAGAGAGCATTGGACGATATGTTGAACTGCATTTTATTTCTGCATGCCTTCACTGGTTGTGATACAACTTCTGCTCCACACAGTAAAGGGAAGAACTGAGGAACTGCGTCGAGATATGGATGTTTTCAACAACCCAACATCATCTGCTGATGATGTGGCAGCTGCTGGAGAAAAATGTTCTTAGCGTTATATAGATGTGCAGAGAAAGAAAATCTTGGTTGTACAAGATTCTGCATGTAGAGAAAGATTGTATCCAAACAACGCATTAGTGACACTTTCAACTTAGCAGTATTATCTCCAACAGCTGCTGCAAATCACCATAGTCTCAATGTGTTCTATCAAGTTCAACAGTGGAAAAATCAAGAGATGACTTTAATTGAATGCAGCTGGAGAATTTGCGGTGATTGCCTTCTTTGTGTAACAACATTTGAAGAAACTGTTCCGGAAGATTTGTTAAAGTTTATAGCATGCAACTGTCAGGCGAAGTGCGGAAACAATTGTTTGTGAAAAAGAAGAGAGCTAGATTGTACATCATTTTGTCGGCAGAGTAGAGGACACAGATGCCACTTTAATTGAAGATGCAGATGAAGGAAGTGATGATGAAGCTGTCACCAAATCCAACTTCTTTTGGGCAAAATGCCATGGAGAAAAATAAGTCTCAAAGTAACGAAAACTGTGGACATTCAACTGCAAAATGCCATCGAGAAAAATAAGTCTCAAAGTACACTAGTACATTTAGAACTTTTGTTTAAGCTCATTTATCGTCGCAAGGTTTTTTACTTTGCCATATACAATGATTAGCAGTTGAATTAGAGACAGCAGGAAAATTTGCTAAAACGGCACTGCAGATGCTCCACCAGTGCATGTGAATGAAATGCATCGCGAGGGTAAAGCTGCCGTGTACTTCCTCTCTCGGTATACATGTCAATGCAGTGTGTAATAGGCAAGACAAAGGATCTGAATGCATTTGATCATGGTCAAATCTTAGGAGTCAGACGCCTGAATGACTCGATTTCGGAAGTGGCTGCGGCACTCTGATATTCAAAGGCAACTGTGTCAAGGGTGTATAGTGAAAACCTGGCTTTCGGTAAACCGCACCCACACGGGCAAACTGCCGCGGTCATTGGCGTGTCGGCGACAGGAGTAGACGCTGCACAGTGCGTCAAATCGCGGAAAGATTCAATGCAAGACAACAACGCCGTGCCAGCAGCCACACAATTAACAACCACCTGCTCGACATGGGTTCAGAAGCCATCGACTCACGCGAGTATCCCTTCTAACAGCACAACACAGGAAACAATGTCTAGCATGGGCAAAGGAACACTGCCTCTGGACCTTGGAAAAGGTTTCCTGGACAGTTTCAAATTGGTTCATACTGATGAACCAATAAGGGTGCGTCGCCAATCGCAAGAGGAAATGGATCCATCTTGACAGCAGGGAACTGTGCAGGCCGGTGGTGGTGATATTCTCATCTGGGGCATGTTTACGTGGAGTGAAATGTTTCCTCTAACACGTGTAACACAGTCCTTCACAGGTAAATGCTACCGCGATATTCTGGACGATCATGTCGTCATTTGCTCGGCTGCCGCATCCAGGTGGTGACCTCATCTTGCAGAAGGACAATGCGCCGGCCCACCTCTCTAGGATTGCAGTAAACTAGTTTGATTAGCACTCTTCTGATCTGGCAACACTTCCCTGGCAATACAGTCATCGGACCTCAATCCGATCTAACACATCTGGACGCCATGGAACGATGCCTTCAGCTATGGACCCTCTTCCAACTAGCCTTCAAGCTCTGTGGGGGACTTCACAGCAGATATGGATTGAGATTCCACAACAACACTTCAGGCGTTTCGTGCAGTCCATGCAGGGGCGGGTAGCCTCCGTTATCAACGCGAAAGGTGGTGTTACACGCTATTAGCTAGGTGTCTATAATTCAACTGGTGATCAGTGTATGTAGTCTTTCTTTTTATAACTACACCTTACACAGTGGTGCCCACCCCCCCTTATGTCCATGACGCACCCCCCCAACTGTCTATCCGTAGGTGTTCTTCCATGAAAAAAATCTTCTTTTCGATTAATTTTACCCCCCATCAAACATATTTATATAGATTTTTAACCCCCCCCAAATATTTCAATGACGCAGTTTGCGTCATAGCCCCCCCTTGTGGGCACCCCTGCCTTACAAGACTTTTAAGTTCAGCAGTTTAATAGATGCGCAGAAGAATCTAAGCACAATTGAAGACTTTGGGACAAAAACCTGTCAAGTCCAAAAAGTGAACGTGTAAAGCAGATAGCTTCACAAGGATTTCTCGTCATCCGATTTTCTTCAAACTTGGCACATATATACTAGATCGAAAATAAATCGACACGTATTTTTTGTTTCTTTCGGAAAATAGGTTAAGGGGGGAAAAGGGCCCCAGGGTTCCCTTGATTAAAAGGGTCACTTTAAAGAAACGAAACTCTGCCGATGCAAACTTGACTTCAAAGTAGTAAATACGGGTTTTCTCGTTTTTGCAAAAGGGTTACAGGGGCAACGCTCCCTTCGAAATGACACCGAAGGACACCGCATAATCCTTACGGAAATTGGATTCGGTGGAATTGCTTGAAACCGTGATATGTTGTAAATATAGTGTTTCTTAAAAAAATCCACAACCAGAAATCACTGACCATTTGGCCACTTCTTTCTTTCAAAACAGGTGAAAGATAACTACATTCTGGATTTCGGTAAATATGACTGAAATCGTGATATGTTGTAGATATTGTGATCCTGAGAAAAAGTCTTAATGGGCGTAACTACCAATTACTGATCGTTTGGCCACTACGAGACCACTATTTTGAAAGCAGCCGAAGATAGTGATATTTTGGATTTCGATTAAAATGACTGAAACTGTGATACGATGTAGATGTTGTGATCCTGAGAAAGAGCCTCAATAACCACAACCACCAATTACTGACCATTTGGCCACTACAGGGTCACATTTTTGGAAACAGCAGAAGGTAATGTTATTCTGGATTTTGGCGGAATCGCTTGAAACCGTGATATATTGTAGATATTGTAATCCTGAGAAAAAGTCAACAGGCGCAACCATCAACCAATTACCATTTGGCCAGTACTGGACCACTTTTTAAAAGAAAGAACAGAAGGTAACGGTATTCTGGATTTCGGTGGAATTGCTTGAAACTGTGATATGTTGCAGATATTGTGACCTTCACCTTAATAGGCACATCTACCTCTCACTGACCGTTCGGACACTACGAGGCCAAAGATAGTGATGTTCTGGATTTCGGTGAAAATTACTGTAACTGTGGTATGTTGTAGATACTGTGATCCTGAGAAAAGCTCTTAATGGGAACAACCATTAATCACTAATCGTTTGGTCAATACAAGGCTACTTTCTTGAAAACAACCAAGTATAATGATGGTTTAGATTTCGGTAAGATTGAGTAAAACTGAGATATATTGAAGATCTTCTCATCATGAGAAAAAGTCTTAATGGAAACAACCATCGAATTATAACCGTTTGGTGACTACAAGTCCGGATTTTTTTAAAACAGCCGGGTATAACGATATTTTTTTTTATTTCGGTGTAAATGAATGAAACTGTGGTATGTTGTAGATGTCGTGATCCTGAGAAAAAATTGTCTAGGGCTTTCCAGGTCCATCCTTTGTCAAGTAAGATGAACATCTGAATGTTGTGTATGCTTAAATGATGTTGGCCACTACTGTCTCCATCCCTTTTCCAGGTTGTGGGATATGATTTTTCAGTGTTTCATACAATTCTACCAAAATTCCAGAGTATTCTTACCTTCTGCTGTTTTAAAAAGTGTAGCCCCTCAGTTGCCAAATGGTCACTGATTGGTGGTTGTCTCCATTAAGAGTTTTTCTCAGGATCACAATATCTACAACATATTACAGTTTCAAGCAATTCCACCGAAATCCAGTATACTGTTAACTTCTGCTTCCAGAAAAGCGACCCTGTAGTGGTCAAACGGTCAGTGATTTGTGGCTGTGCCCATTGAAGTTTTTTTCTTAGGAACACAATATATGCAACATATCTCGGTTTCGAACAATTCCACCGAAATCCAATATCTGTAAAAATTGTGCGGAATAATTAGTCATTTCGAGGGGGGAGGGGCATTGCTACCTGCAACCCTTTTCTCGAAAAGACGTCAAAACGCGTATTTCCCACTTTGAAGTCATCTTTGCATCTGCAGAGTTTTTCTGTGATATGTTGTAGATGTCGTGATTCTGAGAAAAATTGTCTAGGTCCTTCCAGGGCTCTTCTTTGTCCCGTAAGATTAACATCTGAACGTTGTGTATGCTTAAATGATGTTGGCCGCTACTCTCCCTATCCCTTTTCCGGGTTGTGGGATATGATTTTTCAGGGTTTCATACAACTCTACCAAAATTCCAGAGTATTCTTATCTTTTGCTGTTTTAAAAAGTGTAACCCCTCAGTTGCCAAATGGTCACTGATTGGTGGTTGTCGCCATTGAGAGTTTTTCTCAGGATCACAATATCTACAACATATCATTGTTTCAAGTAATGACACCGAAATCCAGAATACCGTTACCTTCTCTTCCGTTTTTTTTAAACAATGGCCCTGTAGTGGCCAAACGGTAAATGGTTGGTGGCTGCGCCTGTTGAGATTTTTTCTCAGGATTACAATATCTACAACATATCACGGTTTCAAGTAATTCCACCGAAATCCAGAATAACGGAACCTTCTGCTAATTTAAAAAATGTGGCCCTGTAGTGGCCAAATGGTCAGTAATTGGTGGTTGTGCTTATTGAGACTTTTTCTCAGGGTCACAACAACTACATCATATCATCGTCAGTCGTTCTTTCAGACAAAGTGTTCAGGGGAGCACACCTAGTATTCCGAGGGGGCACTGCTGGTATAGTCCGGGGGCACTCTCAGAGCTCCGAGGAGGCAATGCCCCCCAAAAAACATGCCTGGAAGAAACACTGATCACAGTTTCAGTCATTTTAATCGAAATCCAGAACATCACTATATCTTCTTCTGCTTTCAAAAAACTGTCCTCGTAGTGGCTGAACGATCAGTAATTTGTGAATGTGCCCGTTGAAATTTTTTCTTAGAAACACCATATCTACAACATATCACGGTTTCAGGCAACTCCACCGAAATCCAATTTCCGTAATGGGGCGTTTACACTTAGTCGATTTAGTCGCACGACTAAATCGACTAGCTGCATTTGCCACTAAATCGAAGCAACTAGGCCGAATCAGATTGATGGATGTGTTCAATTATTTCAACCACAGAAAATAGAACGTCTTTTAATTCAGTTGCCAGTCGATTAGTCGCCTTCGGTCAACAAGCGATTAAGTTGAAGTCCCGTTTACACGATCGATTAAGTTGAAAGTGACGTCAATTAAACTGAATCGAACGCAAATCGACTAAGTGTAAACGCCCCATAAGGATTGTGCGAGATCCTTCGTAATTTCAAAGGGGGCATTGCCCTTGTAACCCTTCTTGCAAAAACGAGTTCCTGTTTCCTACTTTGAAGTCATCTTTGCATCGGCAGAGGTTCGTTTCTTTAAAGTGGCCCTTTTAATTAAGGGATCTCTTTTTTGAAAAGGGGCCCTTTGACCACTTAACCTATTTTCCGAAAGAAGCAAAAAATACGTGTCGATTTATTTTCGGTCTAGTATGTATGTGCCAAGTTTGAAGAAAATCGGATGACGAGAAACGCTTGTGAAGCTATCTCCCTTACAATTCCACCTTTTGGACTTGACGGGGTTTTGCCCCAAAGTCTTCAATTATAAAAGCTAGTACGTATAGTGAAATAGTGAAAATCTAAAACAGGATATGATGGTATTTGCTGTAAAGAGGATACAAAACGCCCCTCAAATAATTCCGGTAAGTATATTTTCCTCAGTCACAATTTTTATTTTTTTCCTAAATTTATATTTTCAAGCATTAAGAGATAAAACTTTAAGGTACGCTGAACTTTTGGTAAATCCAACGCGGAGAAAGTGATCACTTATCATATAATCTCTAGTATTAGAAGTATAATAAAGAAAGAATGATACATTTACGTTTATTGGCATAGGAGCCATAAGGCAAAACTAAGTGCTGAGAAAAAATCAATATGGCGTACTGCTTATTTAAAAAGGCACATTGCATATAGTGCCAATATACACCGTTTTAAAAGCTTATGAAATTTCCAACAACTTTTATTCGAGCACTTTTTTCATATTTCTACTCTGTTAAATTCTATGAGGCAATGAAAGATTATGTCCCCTAATACAGATTCCAAATTTTCACTTTATCCTAAAGTTATGCAAAAATCGTTACTCGGAGAATAGTGATAATAACATTACATTGCCTATAGTATTAGAAATATAATAAAGAAAGAAAAAAAATAATGATTCTTCTACGTTAGTTAGTTTAGAAGTTATGTGGCATAAACTAAGTGCATGTGAGAAATCCAAGATAGCAGACTATTCAAAATGGCGGAAATCCCGGAACTGGATTTTTTTGGAGGATTTTCTGGAGGCTAATGACGAAGATATCACGAACAAATTTCAGAATGTCCTATCTTTTTATTCTAAATGTTTACCTCAAACTTTATTTTGACTACACTAAATCATAAAGTACATTGAACACTAAATAATAAAGTACAAGTGTAAAGCCTGTAGAAGTTTATAAGAAAAATTAATTCTGGGGAAAATTAATTCTTTTCTGGGGAAAGTTCGTTCTGGCAATGCTCTTCGAGCATTCTCAACTTTTTTTTTTTCAGATAGAATAATCAGTCGCTCCAAAAAGAAAAACCGTCTCCCTTAGGCCCGTTACACAGTCAAGCGGAGCTCCGCGCTCCGTCTTCCGCCCTCCGCACTACGCCACTACGCGTGTGTGCTTACAAAGTCATCCGTAGCTACGCGCTACGCGTCACGTGATTATATACAGGATTCTTCTCAGTCAGTGTTGCGAGTCAACATGAAATGTTCGAAACGACAATAGTGGCATCTTAATATTTCTGTAAGAAGAGAAGACGAAAAACAGAAAAATAAATGTCTCAAGATTCATCCCTTAGTTTCTCAAAGAAGTCTGAAGAGAGCTTTTGTGTCTGTGTATATAGATTTGCAAGAAGACGAGAAGAATAATTTCAATAATTTCCGTACGTCAATTCAGTCGTTCGATGACCTAATTGAAAAAATTCCATCGAAATTATAAAAATGCAGTTTAAATAGGATCCATATGCATGCTCTTAAAATACAGCACTTTTCTTTAAAGAAAAGAAACTTGTTTTTAAAAAAAAAAACTGTTAAAAACTTAACAGATACTGTTTTTTTAACAAATGAAAATAATGCATATTTGTACATTTGGTTAGAACTTCACATCCAATCAACTATTTAATAATAGAGATAAATTATTTGCCTCAATTTATCTTTTTTCATTGTCCATACCTTCATTTTTACAAAAAAAAAAAAAAAAAAAAAAACTTTTACATATCTCGTTCCATGCCTGTTCACGAATATCACGCTTTTTGTGTTCCTCACAAGAGGAATCCCATTAACATGGTGTTAATTTAACCTCCGTAATAATTGAAACTGAAACTGAAATTTGTTGAAAAAAAGTCGAAAAATTACAATAGTCACGTACTGTTAACAATGGTACATTAGAGGCACCACATGTACAGTTCCAATTAAGCAAAGGCATTAATATTGGAAGTTCCAATTAAACGAAGACATTATAGCTAAATTAAAAATGACACTATAAAAATATGAAAATAGTATTATAGAACAGTATAAAATATTATTTAGCAACTCAAGAAAATAAGAAAATAAATCTGGATCAATTTTCATTTTGCTTTTGCTACCATGCACGTTTTTTTTTAAATTTTAAAGAGAAGTGGCTGCTCCGCGCGCTGAGTTCCGCTTGACTGTGTAAGCACCCATTTGCTCAATGGCCCTATCTGCCTCGCAGAGCGCGGAGCGCGGATAGGGCCACGCGGAGGCCTCCGCGTGATTATGTATGCACCCATAAGAATCAATAGAACAATCTTGCCACGCGGGACTCCGCGCGCGGAGCTCCGCGTGACTGTGTAACGGATCTTAATCTCGGACCATAAACGTGAATATCTAAGAAAGAAGAAACGAATAAAAGATTATTGGATTCTAACATTAATCTATATATATAAAAGAGAACGTACAAATCCTTTGTTCCCTCATCACGCTAATACGGCTGAACCAATTTCTTTTATTTTTGGGGGGTTATTAGGATTTGGACCCTAGATGGTTTTTATCATATCACTTTAATTTTTAATTACCAGTGTCTTGAGATAATTGACCATTCAAGTGTCCATAACGTACAAATCCTTTGTTAGATCATCATAGGTAAAAATAAACGTATTTATATGCAACCCGCATGACCGTGTCACTCGGCGGGTTAACATAAATGACAGGCGCTATAATGTTAACATTTACTGCAATCACTTGAAAGCGAAAAAGTAAAAATTATCTAAGTAACAAAGTTTATTGCGTTCCGGGGTGACCGCAGCGAAGCGGGGCGGGTTAACATAAATGACAGGCGATATAATGTTAACATTTAATGCAATCTTCTATGGTTTTTATCATATCACTTGAAAGCGAAAAAGTAAAAATTATCTAAGTAACAACGTTTAATGCGTTCCGGGGTGACCGCAGCGAAGCGGGGTGAACGCTGCTAGTATGTATATATTATATTTCTGCGTAAAAGTTGTGAATAAATGTATATTTGCATATTTTCTTCAATTATATTTTTGACGCATTTTTCTTGCTGCCTGTACAGTCTTGTTCGAACAATCATGACCACTTACCCCTTTTTAAATGACTTATTGTTGGAACTATACAATCTATTATACATAGAACAAAAGTCAACTTGAAAAATGGCTAATTTTAGGTTTTCTTTGAAAAATCTCTTCTGGCGAGGGAGTATTTTTATATTCGAGGGAAAACTGATGTATTACATATGTTGATTTCTGGTCTTTAAAAATAATCTGGTAGGAAGGAATCTCGTCTGCAGGGGCGGATCCAAGCCGGACTTCTGGGGGGGGGGTTGTAATACTGCTACTTTTATTTATATATAAAATAAGAAAGTTTCCTTTTCTGGTGGGAGGGAGAGATCGTCCCGATCGCCCCCTGGATCCTCCCCTGTTTAAAAGAAACACTATTCCTGTTTCCCAGGAGATAACAGTCGTTTCTTTCACCTGATTATTTGCGAATCTTGTTAATTATAGGCATAGAATTATCTGTTGCAATTGTTGCACGTTTGTTGGCAAGAGTGATAGACAATGCATTGCTTAGTTCTTGGTCACAGAAGTTGATAATTTTAGTAATGATTTCCTTCCATCCCTTTCCTGTTTTTTTTTTTTTTTTTTTTTTTGCCTTTTCCCCTCATGTTCTTGCAAATTATTGACAAGATCTCCACGATAAAAAAAAAAAATAAAATGCCAACAATAACAAATCAACAATTAACAACAGCAATAATAAAAACACAAACTAGAATAACAAGTCCTCAATCGACACACCACAAGTACTAATATGTTGAACTGACAACTTACTGCGACAGTAAACTAAATTTCTAATAGTGTGTCCCTGTCAAAATCTTTCTAACAGCCTGACCTTTGTCGTCCAGCTTGTCATCGTAGGAAATCAGTACGAGATTTGGTGTACCGAATTGTTTTTCAACAACTACAGATTGCGACTGTTACTCTTGTTAACCAGTTTCTGAATTCTGTAAACAAAGAACACTGCGCAAAAAAGTACCTCATTATTTGAAAATATGATTGTGATTCTCATGGTACTTCCCTCTTGGAAATTTTCGAAGGTCAATGTACCGTAAATTCGCTGCACCATGTTCTTAACCCATAATAACTAATCACTTCCACACGGTAATGCCAAGCAAAAACCATTTTTCACTTCCAGATAATGAAAATAGAGCCATCCTTTTTGCCGCTCTTTATCCCGTAATCTCTCTGTACAGAGTTCCTTCGTGACGCACGGGCTCTACATTTGCTAGAAAATGAACTGTCAAACTATTAGTTCACATACCGCTTCAGACAAGGAGAGAAATGAGATATCAACTTGACAGGTGCCCAGCTCACAGTGCGCGACACACTACATGCTTGAATACTAACGTCGTTTAACTCTTTTTCTCTGGGGGAAACTGAAGGACATAGTCTATCGGGATGTACCAACACCAAATACAGGCAACAACGCATTACTGCAGCCTATAGGGCCATCCCACATGTGAAGCTACAGTCTGTGGGAAGAGCTTTCGGTATGTCCCTCGATGCCTGTATTGCAGTGGACGGCCACCAATTTGAACATACATTGTGAGAGACTAGGTTTACACTTATTGCATATGTCAGTCCCTAGGTTCTTAGACTTAGTATCATGCTCATTGTTATTACGTTCTGTACATTGTCAAATAAATGGTGTTGACGATGTCTCATGTTATCTTCTTGCCTCTCGAACGTCATACGTTCGTGTTTCTTCGTCTCTTCCAATGACTTCTGACAGCTCACGTGTACCACAGTGCTGGCGGTCAAGTGGGTCACTTGTCTTTCTGTTTACAACTACTCATTGCCATGGTCATATCTCCGTTATTATGTGGAGTAGAAGTATGAGACAAACGGCGATGTATTTCTTCGCGTGTGACCTTTCTCGTTATTCATGTTTTGTCTATCGTTCCATTAAAAAAGGGCACTTCGTTCCTGATGTCCCATTTGTTGTTATTTTTCCTACCACACCATACCTCCGTTTGACGAATACCATTTGATATTGCTGTTTACCGCAAACCGTATGTCGCTAACGTTTCTCACTTCTTCTGTACTTCAAGTAGTACTTTTAGATGCCTCACACTGTATATATATATTAAATACTATTTTGAGACATAATATTCATACTAACGTTATGGTGTATTATTGTATATACATAGGCCACATATTAAATCTTAAATTACGATCATGTATGTTACATGAAGTATAAATGATAAATATGAACAATATGACTGGAGGCTGCGTATATGTAAATTATAATACAGTAATTCAGATAATATTAATAAATTATTCTTCCTTTATGACAGTAAATTCATCCAATACACATTTTAAACTAGCGGCGAAAATTTTATTCCATGGACATTTGGTGCGCATTTGACATGAGTACATCTTGAGCAGCTCTCCGATTTATGCCCCATTCTGGGCCCAATAGGAACTCGTTGAATGGCTGACGTAACGCCATGTGGTCGCCATGATTATGGTAGGGGAAAAATGTGTTGTGTATCAGTGCAAGAAGAAATAATACACTTTAAATGTATATATTAATATGCTATGAAATGCAAATTTTGTTCCAACGTGGAGTATAGTGTATTACCATTTATTAACTCTCAAAAGTTAAAGATGTCAAAGGCGTCCCCCATATTGAACGGTGAAAATACAACCGGAGTAAACGACTTTACGTCAAGCTCGGCTGTTAACATGGTTGCAGCAATTCATGACCACATATCTTGTGCTAAACCTGTAGATACCTTTAAAACAGAAGAAGAGGAGGAATCCAAAATGCCTTTTTCGTGTGAATTTGATCATATGTATGCTAGTATGACGGAAGCCAGGACTTTACGGGATGAAGGTACAGAAATTAGGCATTTAAAGGAATTGCTACTCCTGCACTTGGACCTCATACAACAACAATCCGAGCAAATAGTTACAAAAGACAAACAACTTGCGGCTTTGCGTCAGGAGAATGAAACGGTAAGTCAGTCTTTGGTTATGGTCTAGTGTTATAAGATTACTGGTTAAAAAATGATACTGTACGAATCGACAAAACACTTTGTTTTGGATCAATATGGCTGACGGTATTTTATAGACGCTTCTTTGCATTTAGACTTAATATTCTGGGTTTACCGAATATAGATTTTGTGAGCCTAGTTTTTATGGGGTTAATTATGTGTCAGGTTAGTGTAGTGCCATTAAATTTACAATATCTAAAATTAATTTAGTGCTTTTATTATTTTTTTTAATTTACGGAAATTCTCGAATGGCAGTCGCCAGATCCGCTAGTACAACATTAGTCAAAAGTGAAAGAAAAATTAATATGTTGATACATGTATAACATTTCGAGGAGGTTAAAATTACTTTCAAACTACAGATACTTCTGTGGTTGATCGTAAATCGATCCTGTTTGTCGATGTCAGTAATAAACTGATAGAAAGATGTAGGTCAGTGTTTCTAAATTGTTTTTATTTTGACTTCGAACTTTGTTTACATTATGGCGACAGTGGTGCGAAATGTTTCGCGCCTAATGCGAAGCAATTCAAGCGTTGATTTGAATGTGAAATGTGCTGGTAAAATTGATGGTTGTACATTACAGTTGTTTATTGTAGCTCTCCAACACGTGACACTCAAATTTTATGTGCGCATTAAGATAATTTCAAAGTGAAATCATGTTTCGTTCCAAGCATGCTGTTAACTGCTTAGTACAAAAATCGTATTATGTACTCGTTTAAATATATTAGCGTCTAGTACAACTTAGTATGTGAAATTTTTGTTAGCTGTGTTCACTATTTTCGTAAGTGTGAAATTTGTGCCTATTTGGAAAAGTTGGAAAGTGTTATATTCAGAACTAAGGATACATTGTACCACGTGCTGTCAGTTCCCGCTTCCTGTATTCGATTTTACATAGTAAACATTAGAATTGAAAAATTGTCATAACTTTTCGTGAAGCCTTTTCTTGGATTATACTAAAATCATGAGAAACCTACGATCGTATAATATTGAAAATGTAAGTATGTAATGTTTATATAAGTTTCGATGTAAGAGTTAATAGGATGTATCATTAGGCATTGTTAAGTTCGGTATTCGATAATTTATTTGCGAAAGGCTACGAAAGTAATGTGCCTTGTGCGTTTCTTCTGTCCGATTCTTAAAAGGTAAGGTAATCAGACGCGCTATTTTGAGCGTTTAAAATTTAGTTCTTTTTACCTTCTGTTGCAAATTTTAAATGAATACCTATAGTTTTATTGGCATTTAGTGCTGTATCGCTGAACAAATCTCAAAATCGAAAAGAAATTACCAAATACATTACTAATACTGCAGTCGGTTGTATTTGGTTAGATTACATATAAGTTACCGTTACGTTAGACTGTCAAATTAGGCGTTCATTATTACTATAGGGAGCCATAGTGTTAGTAGTAGTAGTAGGAGGAGGAGGAGGAGAAACGGGTTAGAAGTCTCGCAGGGGTGGGTTGGGTTCGGTGCTGGTTTACTTTTGGCGCACCACAGGTAACTCTTTACTTTAGGCAAGACAGTGATATCGTGTCACTGTTAGTATTATTTACAGGTTGTCACTGATTCCTTGTTGTTCCTTATTTAGGTAATAGTATACATGAGAACCCCCTGATCTGCGTTTCTTCTGTGTTCTATTACCACTTCTACATGAAATACCATAAATTTTCTACGTAGTGCAATAGTAAGAAGTATCCATGTGCACAATACATGCGATATGCGTTAAATTCCCCCCCCCCCCCCCCGACACAGTCTTAGATAAAGTACAAGAGCACTACACATGCAGATATAAAGTACAGGTACGTTCTTTTTTATTTGCGTATCAGTCGATAAGTAAATAAAAGTCGCTTTGTTACCCCCTTTGTAAGTTCGTACATACTCAATGAATAATCCCTAAAAGTATGGGCGTCCTGCTCCTTCGGGAACTGATGCAGCTTCATGTATACTATATCCGTTATTTATATACATATTTTCTCACTAATGCCGTTGCTGTTTCTGATTCATATAGTATTGCCGTGCGAGCGTTAGCGAGTGAAGGCGGGTTAGAGCGCCGCATGACACGTTATTTTCTGTCTTTTCGTTCTTGGGAACTGTAACTGCGGTAATCGGTTCGGGTGAATCGGTTACTATCATTGCCTGGCATTAGTGCCGTATCGCCAGACCACTTTTGAAAACTGATGAAAAGCACTAAAATTTAGGTAATAGTTAAGAACAGCTACTTCTCATCTCCCGTGCACGGGGATACATCCTACTGTTGCACTACCTAAACACCCTAAGTACAAGGGCAAGAACTCAGTCTATTACCTACTTTTTAACATCCTAGATAGTCAATGAATGATTCCTGAAAGTATGGCGTTTCTCTTCCTCCCCTAAATGGGAAGTACGGCTCCTTAACTATAACCAAAATTTGCTCCATTCGGTTACATTTGGTTGAATTACATTAAGTTACATTGGATGACGTTACTTTAAGACAGGAGCATAAAAACTAATGCAAAGACAAACCAACCTGTGCTAGTTGGCCACTAAAGAGAACGATTGCTTTAACCGAGTCAGATCAAGAGCGGATCGAGGGGTGCTTCTGAAGGGAGCAGGCGCGTGAACGACGATATGTATACACCTAGGCGAGGGTAGGGACAGGATGTGGGTTTTGGCGTCGTTAAATTTTCAATAGCACTTGTCATGGTTTCCTACTTGCAACGCTTCGCTTGAGGGATTGCACTCTTATTGCCTTAAAGAGTGCTCTTTAAGGGGGGATGGAGAGGTTGTATTAATAGGTGCAGATGGATTTTAGGAAAGCTGACTATAAGTACAGCATGTGCACATAAAAATACAGGGCGGGTCAGGGCAGCAGCGCAACAAGGCCGCCGATGCGGTTGCACTTCGTGTTCGTAGGGAGGCGACTCGGCGATGGTGGGTATCCGCATAAACAAGGATAGTGGAATAACATTTTTTGTGGCATATAACACGTGCCTTGTAGGTGGCAGAGCTTTGCGACGTTTGTATCATTACTTTGTATACTGCTTTCACATTGCTCTTCTCTTCGTGTCTTTCTTATGGATTGCTACGTGATTTAGAGCACACTTGCATTCCGCGTGCGTGTAAGAGGTGAAATCCCGATATATATTGATTACTTGTACGATCCTATTGTGAAATCAAGTAATAATATATTTCTTCCGTGGATTTTACAGATTTTAGGCTCCCATAAAATGGAATAACACCCATAATTTTGTCCTATTTTACCACATTTGGTTCTGATGCTACCCCCTCTTATTAGTTTTCACTCTACATTTCTGTATTTCCCTCCTACTGCAGCATACACATCCCAGGTTAGTTGAAAAGACAGTGGGTTTGAAACATTGCCATATTATGCTCTATTGCCTGTTTACCTGATATCGCATCAATGCACGAACTCATGTAGGCCTAGTCCAGAATTTACCTTAATTATTCACCCGACGTTGATGACCTTTATTACCATTTTTGTAACTCTCATGCTGACATTTAATCTGAATCGGTTCTTTTCTCCGTAAATTTTATATTTCATATCCACCATCTGCGACAGTTATCTTTGAGTTTGTACCTATTTTGTTAAAAGTAGTCGATGTTGATTTTTTTTATGTTTGCGTAAGGATACCATCTGGAGAGTGTCATTGTTGAGTTCACTCTGTGAAGTTTAAGATGTATTTGGTAACCTTGGGTGTACGTATCAGTTTGCCAGCTTTAGAACTTCTACTCTAGTTCATATCCTTAAGTAGACACGAGAAATGGCTCTCTACAGAGTTTTTGAGAGGGGGGGGGGAGAGTTCCGTAATGATATGTTGAATTCCTCTTGTTAAAAATTCAGAAACCTTCAGCACTGGACGAATTGTCATTGTGGTTATATATATTCTAGAGCCTTGGAAACCAAACGCTACAGATAATTCGGTACTTTTCCGATTCTAAACAACCTTAAGCAACAGTCAGTGCATTACAGAATTTGGGACTTGATCGGTCTTGTAGGTCCGAAGCACCTGATAGGTGGTGACAAAACATATTTGGTAAATGAATAGAAAATTCGGGAAAGTACCCTTTTTTAACAACCCCGAAATTTATGGTATATTTTCGAGGTTTTATATTATCTGCATCGACAACTAATTAAATGAGTTTTTGTGCTATAGAGAAGCAAAACAAAGTCTTCTCTATCAATTTAAAGCAGAATTTTGAAAAAAGACCAAAATTTCCCAAGGAAAAAAGCGAAGCAGAAAAAAAAATAGTTTTTTTAAATAAAAAAAGAAAAAAAACTTCTGAGCCCTTGCATCTCTATCCCACACCCGCCATTACTAACGCGCCTGTGTGAGACATGCAGCTTGGACCAGTCAAAGACCGAAATATATGCAGTGATAGTTTGGATAGTAGCTACGTAGCAGAGTTTGGTGCATGCCTTTTTCACGAGAAATCGTTATAATGCCATATAAGTTGGCAGATACATTAAAAAGGTGGCTGTACAAACATACATAATGACAGTTTACGCATTCTGTAGCCGGTAAGTATTAATAATGTCATTGAATGACGTAGTAGGCGATAAGATCAGTATTAATACTGAGGGACTTCTGATTTTGATGCAGAAATCAAAATGGATGAGCCACGTAAATTTAACATTGCAAAGTTGTACGTGATTTCGTATCTGAAAAGTAAGATCAGACTTAAGAAAACTAAGTAGCCGACTCTTAAACAATTGAATGTACTCACAGGCATGCTCTGACGAATGGAAAATTAGAGAAAAATTTAAATTCTACGAAATTAAATATAGATCTATCCACAGTGGAAATTTTTAGGTAGGTCTAATTTACATATGATACTATAGATAACTGCTGTATTCTTTTGCAACACATTCTTAAAATATTTATTGATGGATGCTATGGGATGTAGTGTAAATTAATAAAATGACAATGCATACCTTTACACCCGTGATCCGTTCCTTTATGTTGATGCTGATATTTCGGCTCGCTCTGGAGTTTTGTTCGCCCAACCACTTGTTACTTTTTGCAGGCTGGAGCTCCTATGTCATTGTTCTCTGCTTATGTAGATTCCATGAAGATTATGAACCCCGAATTCACTGACATCACTAGATTTCTTTAACCATATCTGTTTAACAATTCGTTTGCGATTATTTTCAGCACACTACACACAAATAAGAATTGCTATTTAATGACGACTTATAATGAAAGGGAAAAAATCGGGTACAGAATAATAATATGAATATGTATATGAAATGCTTATATATACACACTGACTTTTCCACAAAATCTAGTCTTAGTTCCTGTAGTAATCGTTTTTTTATGGGTTCCGTTGCACTCCTCGGTGTAGATTTACTGTAGGAAGATTTATTCGTTATGGCTGTAGAAACACGGTCGTTTCTTCGGTAAAGTTCGACGCAAACACCGTAAGAAAACTCATGTGCACTTTCACAAGGATGCAACATACTAATAGCGTATATAGGTTTATAATATGCTTGTGAACATATGCCATAAGCATGATAAGTACGAAAAACTCATATAAGGTACTAGGTGGATACTGCAAGCATCAGATTCAGATTTTATTTATTGCTGTTCAGGGCCGGACGAAGTTGGTGGTCCACTCAATTTTTTGATGCAGTTATCACGTACTACGGACTGGGTTTTTATCTTGCTACTTGGAGTAGAATGCGTACAAGGGAATCCCATATGACTTTTTTTTTTTTTAAAATCCTCTCAGCTATGCATCAAGGCTATGCGAAACTGTAATGATGAGATAGATGATAATGGTGACGTGACGAGAGTGGAAGTAAAGGGGAGAACTCCGTAAAAACCCATGTACATGATGTGTGTCTACCATGAAGCCCACTTGGCGAGGCTGGTATCGAATCAGGAACCTGAGCCAGATGTGAGTCCGCTCCGCCCCACAAGGAAATTCAGTATTTTTGTGTGTACGATAAAACATTATAAATGCTTAAATAATATTTTAAATAGGAATCTGGCTTTAAATATACTTGTAGAATTTAATGAAACGGCTTTTTTTTTTTTTTTTTTTTTTTTTAATAATAATAATAATAATAATTTGCACAACCATTATTCAAAATTCCACTTGTCACAGAAGGGTGCGAAAGACCTCACAATCGACGCTCCTGTTCGCACCCTTTCATTCAATCAAAATTTCACTATTGACACGGTACAGTCTTCAGGCACTCTACCCATACTTATCTCGCACACTGTTCATATTAGTTTCTTGAAAGAGGATTCCTTTTTTAACACCTTCCATTTTCCTCCCTTAGCTGTAATTATGTATCTCATAGGTAAGATCTCCACATATTTATACAAATCACACGGTGTTAATCAGGGGATTATTGCGTATTTTCCAGTAAATTTTACTAGACTAAGGTTCGATTACCAGTGTGAAGTCATGTAGTTCGGATCGCTTGAGCAAGTCCAAGTGACATACAGTCTCGCTGCTGAGCAGGATGCTTAACTCTAGTCCAACCATTCCTGTAAATTTTATAAATACGTGCAACCGTATTGTAAAACGATAGCAAAATGGTTGTTCAGATTAAGAAAACGGAGCCATCAGATAATATGATGTCACATCATGTTTTTTCGTCTATATTAATACACTCTTCACACCTCCCTTGTAGCCAAGCAGTTAGCGTATGCGCTTTTGGCGTGGGAGACCCTGGTTCGATTCTTGGCGGCAGCTCACGTGGTTCTAATTCCACGTTAATAAGTAGGTCCACATCTCATATAGCCGTGCTGCTGAAAGGGACGCTAAACTAGAATTCAATTCAAATCAAATCAATACATTCTGCAGTCTTATTTTTCTTGACACCTGCCCACCAGCAGCTCACAGGTTTATAACATGGTTCAGATTTCGATGCAATGAAAATTATTCCAGTTTCCACCGTTCACTTTTGGTAAGTAAGTGTTTGTACGGTACGCTTAATTATATGGAAAATTTTATACTTTTTTCCTTTACGTTGGTCTACTTCACCTTAATTTGGGACTCAAATTTTATTCTTTTTTCCACTGAAAAGTATCTGTAATTCAACAAGGAAATAATTATTTATGATAATTATAATAATTATCTATATAATTGAATTCATCGTCCCATGACAAACGCTTTACCATTTTATTCGTAAAGGTCAGATCCACCGTTATTGTAATAGAGCTGTGCTTGAGCGATTGATCGTTGATATTCAAACTCCGATGAGTGATAATTTCATAGTGAGTGACGAGTGATAATTTTATTACAAGTGTAAACTCTTTAATCAATAGAGAAGAGGTCGTGAATGATGGGTCAGAGTTGATGACGATGGGTTTTGGTGGGTCACAGTGGATGAGAGTGGTTCATGGTCGGTGGTGGATCAGTGGGTCGTGGATCATGATGGGTGGTGGGTCAGTTGGTCGTAGCTAAAGTTTTCATTGACCTACGTCATCTCTGAACTACTGTGTTGAAAATTAGTCAGTGAAAATCAATTGCAGTTTATCAATTAATTTAAGTTGCAATTTAATGACTGAATTCAATTGCAATTACTTTCAATCGATTGATTAATTGCAATTGATTCTCATTTATTAATGGCCAATCGCAATTAACAATTAAATTTACCAATTAATTGTTAAATGTTAATTCAATTGAAATTTGCCCAACATTGCTTTACAAAGAGTGGTTATATTAGTTAATCTTACCGGGAACTTCTCTATATTTACCTTCGTTTAAGTTTTTCTTCTACAGTAGTCATAATTTTCATCTTGTGTTTAGTTTTTATTAAATACGTATGCCTTTATATTGTATTACTTCTAACTTTATAGTTGTTTCCAACGCCATTCTGTTCACGAATGACAACCATACATTCACAGGAATTATACAGGTGTTTTCTTACCTTTATGTCACTATGATGATACTGTGCGGCGAGGTGTTAGATTCAATGAATTGCGTATTCACTGGTATTACATATAATGTTCCGTTACACATTGATATCAGAAAACGGATGTAAACTATTATCGTTATGGATTTCATGCTACTTCCCTGTCGTTCTTTCAGTGTTTCCAACTAGGAGTACAATCATACTACATGCGTGACACAGTTATGTGGTACTTTTGGTCCACTACTAATGTTCAAGGTCGAGAGTTTCGGGGCGTAGGCTTCAATGAAACATAGTATCTGGTTCATCAGTGATTTCGCAGTGTTGGCATATCGCGATGTTTAACCAACGTTCTTTTCTAACGTCTTTATTGTGAACGGTTGAAAAGTTTTGAAATAGACATGTTTCACATGCGTAAAATATATCTGCACCATAATTGCTCCACCAGCAAGTTGGACAAGTAGTTCCGATTTACATTTGCTATCTACTTCTCTTTCCTATTGCAGCGAGCAATGCTTTATCGTTTACTGTATCGCTTACACATCCACGATAGCTTTACGAAGCACATTAGTTCAACATTAAATTTTTTCTTATTTCCTTATTACTCACCCTATAGTATTTCCGTTGGTTACCTTCCTATACGTCGTATAGAGATATAATATTTTTCCTACCATCTGCGGAACTTAACCCAGAATGAGTAACATGTACGATACCCAGGTGCCACAAGTAAAATAACAAAGATGAAATGACATAATGTAATCGTCATAACCATGTAATCCATCAACTCTCCCTGCTAATCCTGTGACTGGCGCGCGCGGGCCTTTGGGTCCGGGTTCGATTCCCAGTGGGAGAGCCTTGAAATTCGAACTCATTACGTTGGTGGTTCGAATTCCACCGTAAGCTGTAAGTCCACGTCTCGTTGGTGAAAACAGACGCTAAACTTTAGGCAACCAACCAACCATGTGATCACCGTGAAGAAGCATCTTTACTTACAAAATAAAATCCTCGAAATTTTATATGATTTTGAACGGTATTTTAATCGTATTGAAAGTAAATATCATTCTCCTCCTCCGGTGGGCGCCCTATTCCTGTGAGCTATTCGTTTGCCTTCACTCGAAATATACTTCGTAAGGTATTTTAAAGTCACACATTGAGTGGAGATAAATCCTGCCTTCGGCGCCTTAATGCTTTGTACTTTGTGTGTAGTTTTGTTGCCGAAGGGTTCCTCATTTCCCGGTGGGTCACAAAGTAAATTATTGTAGTTCGTAGTTAGCAACATTATGTTGGAAGGTCGATGAATGAGTTTTAAGTCATTAGGAGTTGATTTTACGCATTACACATTACATGTAAGTACTGTGATTACTTTTATGTGCTGATAGAATACAGTGTCTAAAAGCGTTTGAGATTTTTTTAAAATCATTATATGGTAATCCTATATTTATCAACTATGCAATAGTATTTATGTTGTTATTAAGTTCAGGTGTGTGTGTGTGTGTGTGTGTGTAGAGAGTTGCCATTTCAAGTACCTAAACTATTTGAGTATCACGGTTTGAAGATAAGATTTGACACACATTTGTAATTTGTAGAAAACAATTACTTCCTTCGTACTGTTATCTTTATTTGAACTAAACTGTTTCAGCAACCTCTGTCGTCTTCGTCAGTAGATCTGCTGCGGAGTTGAAGAAGTGCATGTTTGTTTCCCAGAGCTACAGATGAAAGTGACAGGGAATGCTTAAAACGATTTAGCACAATTCAAGTACACTTGTACGCAGTAAATTGTTATAATTTCGTCAAGTTATATGTGTCATATCATTTCTTTAAATTGTTTCGGCAATTGCTGCCACCTTCGTCAGTATCTCTGGGAAACAGAACTGAAGTTTTTTGTTTTGTTTTTTAACAGTAAAGTTCTGTAGTCTTGGTACGTGTTGTGTAATTATATTGTTTGCTTTTACCATATTCATGTTGATTGTTGTATTATAAGTTCAGATTGGTTAATGATGTGTATGCAATTTGTTTATGTTGATTGGTGATGCTTAAGTTGTGCTTTTTTCATTTTTTAAAATATCTCCGTGTTGTGTATTTCTTTATTTTCATTTGCATATGTTATGAAAGTGTCATTTCAATAGTGAGACATTTGTGTTTTAATTATATTTCTGAAATGAAATCGCTGACAGTTGATGTAGAAGGGGTTACTTGATGTTCTTTTATAATTGTCCTTTGATTGCTTGTTCCATGAGTTGGAATTAGCTAATTTTTTTTTTTTTTTTTTTTTTTTTAAATGTCGTTTTTACTTTTAATCACATTCTTGCGTGGTTTCCACAGCGAAATATTCATTCTTTAATACTACATATTGTATTTGACAGTTTGATTTCATTAGCAGCCTGACATAGTGATAGACGTGGATGGTAAGTAAACATTTGCAACGCTAGGTTCTCTGTTCGGAATGTGGATCAATGATCACTTCCGTCAATGGCCGATCCTTTTATCATAAGCTTCAAATATGAACTTTGGGCTATCTCCAAATGGATTGTAGCATAATGTCCCCGCAATGTTTGCCACAGTCTCACTACAACAACCACTGATTTCCAGACTTCATAGCATGGTGCAGTTTAAAGTTCATGCCACATAGTCAATTGATCAGTCATGTTATCATTTTACGTGCAGCATTTCTCGGCAGTTGAAAAAAGAAAAACGAATAATGAAAGCTTCTTTAATAATAAAGAATTCAATAGACTTGGACAAACCCATGAGCATGGTGTTTGTCTACCACAAGGTCCAAACGATGCGAGCTGGGATCAAACCAGGGACCCCAAGCACTGGAAATGAACGCTCTACCACTGAGCCACCGCGCCCCCATTTACTTATGGAAAGGTTCCATATGTTTTAAACGACCAAAATGCATAATACTTAAGATTTCCTCGTTTCACCTCTTCGTCCAGTTTATCCCTACCAGCTCAGATGTTATGACTTAGTCATATACAGAAACTTATTTCATAGTAGCTTCTATCTTTTATATCCAGGATTATTCGTAACGTTATAAAATATAATGTGCAATGTGTCAGTTTTTCTTTAAAATCACTTACCTGCCTCAACGCATTTTAATTTCCAGAAAACGAATATATCAGTTGACTAACGAGACATCAAGAAGCTTTTGTTTACGGTACTTCTGCTATTAAAAGGGAAACTGCATTTCCGAGATTTCATGCTAACGCAATTGTGTTAGCACTGAAAAGAATGCATACAGTAGTTTTTCTAAAATTTACCTATTAAAATGTTCGTTCTGCACCTGAAATTTTATAAGTTATCCTTATTAAGTGATAATTAGAGGTCTGCACGGATTAAAAAAAAAATCACATTCGCTTCCCCAATTTGTCTATCCACAACCGCAGGTAATGAGATAACAAATATATATATATATATATATATATATAAAATTTTGTTTCCTCTGACAATTATAATTTCAAAAATAGTTCCTACTATAACAATTGTAAATATCTCCGTTATAGGTTCCTAAATCCTATGATGTAATAGTATCAATAAAGTTTAAGCTTAACTTTTACTGCTATCTCTTCCCATTGTATGTCATCTACACTAAATTAAATTCATGCGAATAAAAATACGAAACTGAAATTCGAACAACAAATTGTCAAGATGGTAATACCATACCTTTCAATTAATTTTAGAACAAATCCTTTTTGTTTGTATCGAATCCACAATACATAAGTGTCTGCTCAGAACCCACACGCAGAATGAAGATAAAAGACCCAGAAGGAGGAATAAGGCACCTCACACAAACTGCCATAAAATCAGATTATCGCTTCATATAGATTAGGGTTGAAAAAACAGAATATAAAATAATTAACAAAACTAAATTTTATTCTAGTGGTTATTTGTTGCGAAAGGGCAATTATAATTTATTATAAGACTAAATAATTAATAGTGTTTAGAAGAATGAACATTATAATTCTTGTCTTTTCACGAATATCCACATTTTTATCTACCATCCGCACAGGGGCTAAAATATATTCGCAAATATATGTAATAATGAAGACCACACATACCTCTAACCATAATGCATACTGCTTGTTTTAATATGAAATCTAACTTTAAAGCTCGTATCCGAGGAACAAATATTCTAATATCTACATTTTGTTATAATATGTTGTACATTAGATTTTCGCTTAAATATTGACTTGAGACAAGTATTCTTTCTATATTGTTACACTTCCAATGATTATCTTCCACTTGTATTTTCGTATTCGCCATTACACTGGAATTCAGACAAACGGGAAATTCTGACAGCCCATTGCTCTCAGTAGGTTCAGCTGTGTTATTTTATGAATAGGGAGTGAAATAATACTTAAGGAAAGAGACTTTCCTTTTCAAAAATTGACCAAAATTAAATACTCTAACTTTTGGGGCCGCGGTAGCTTAGTGGTAGACCGTTCACCTCTGGTGCATGGGGTCTCTGGTTCAAACCCTGCTCTCATCAAGTGAACTTTGGTAGACAATCACTGTGTGCGTGGGTTTCCTCAAGTTCTCCCGTTTCCTCCCACTTTCTTCATTCCACCATTTCATTCATTTCTTATCATCATCGTGTCCTTTAGCCTAGCCGGCATAATCGTGGGACGTGAAACTCAAAGATTTCATTTCAGTACTTTAAACTTGTTTCAGGAATGTGCTTGATTTAATCTTGCATTCGGTAAAGAGAAAACAGTGTTGATTGACACCGAACTTAATCTGAAAGTTAGCTTTTTAAAATATCTTAACTTATTGACTCACACAGATTAAAACGCTAACCTACCAATACAAAGACCGATCCGTTTCCATCAGAAAAACTCACATAGAGTTCTGTGTGTTGTCAAACTGGGTTTTACGAAAGAACAAAACTATGTGCACACTGTATCATTCTTTCAGCTGTTTGTAACAGCTAAGATCATGTGTGGGGAAAATAGCGCCGAAAAACAATGGTACGTCATGGCTCTTCTGCATTCAATTTTTTGTATTTTTCTCATAGAAGTGTCGGACTAATGGCTCTATGATAGGATGGGTTACGGTTAGTGTTACAATTAAACATCATACACAGCAGCCTCTTCCACAACCTAAGACCTATAATAAAGCAATTTTGGGATATGACGGCCTGTGAAAACCCATTAGCACAGCCTGCTATGGTGAAACGATTACATGTGGCCCAATCTACAATGAATCGCGCTATCCATCACAAATTGAGGCTGCAAACTGTCTGCGAGACTGTGCATTTGTGCGTATCGTGGAGAAAAAAAGGGGGAGCAGAAGGCTGTACAAGCGCTACCTGATGACCGCTGAAAATTTGTTGTGAAAGTGGACGAAATGTGGATTTACCTAAGTGACTGGAAACTTTCGGGCCATCGACTACAGAAGTGGTCATGCCAAACGCTAATGTAACTTGGTATGTCAATGCAAAGAAAGTGTCTCGTAAGATTTTATTGTTGTCATTGGCTTTGCTTTCTTCATCAATGTCAAAATCAATGCTGCTTATTTCCAAATATGTAATATTTTTCCAGTTTATACTGAACAGATATCAGCATTGTTTGGCAGCGACACTCATGTGTAGACCTCCACCAGGACAAAGGTGCAAGTCACATGGCCAAAACATCGTTGACCTATTGACGCATGGCAGCTGCAGCTGGTAGGATATTTCCATTAAGAGTCCAGATACTGGTCCCATGGAGTACTGTGCTTTTTGTCTCCTCAAACGGCATCTTTAATCACGCAAGTCGGGTTCCCACAGTAAATTGCCTCTGGAAAGCCAACAAGCAGGACAGGGGATAGTATACCCCTGTTACAGCTGCAATGAAGTGTGCTGCAGTGGAAACGGCGGTGTTAAGCAATGGTCTATGCCGGTACCCATACATCGAGCGTAATCGATGGTGGCGGGGTGGAATATGGGGATCCCGCAGATGGGGAATACATATCTGGATTCTTCATCAGTTTGTAGGGATCCGATTGTGCGGCTGCCATTTGTACATCATTGTATTTGATGGGTACGACGCTAATGTTTTGATTCAACAGCGATATTTGTACACGCTCGTTAGGCATTATATCAGCACCTTCACCGCTTAGTCAACGCTTCTGATGTGAAGACAGTGTTGTTTTCGACTCATGTTTATTAGATACATTTTGCTTAATTTCATTTGTACTATTACCTCTTCCAGTGTGTCGGTGTATTATCTTAACACCCGGTAAATTTTATTTTATTAGGGCTTCCATAGAATTAAAATTAACCAGATTCACTAGATCAGAAGGAAAAACTTGAAAAGTTAAGTGACTTATTATTCATTAAGCTATTGATATAACAGTATTATTATTATTATTATTATTATTATTATTATTATTATTATTATTATTATTATTATTATTATTGCGTAGATTAAGTCTTTTTGTGATATATTTCGACAACTTTTCGTGATGTGGGCATTGTCGGAGGAACGAAATTATTCTTGTGTACTACGTTATCATTATTATTATTATTTACACGGATTAAGTACATCTTTTCTTTGTTGAACTTAACATTGTGTAGAATATAAATTTGTTGAAATAGTGAAAAAAATATTACTAAACCGCCACTACAAACATGGTCATTGTGCTTCTAGTACAATTTTAGGTTCAATACAAAGACAAAATGTACTTGTCTGTATGATTCAAGAGTAGAAACCTAAGATTTATTCGAAGGAATTTTATTCTTTCGACGATGTCCACGCCAAGAATATATCAGGAAAAGAAATCAGATCTACGCAACACGGAAGAAGGAATAATACATTTTTGCATAAAAATAAACGATTGAACCGTATTTGTGTGTCTAATTTTCGGTTCCCTGTTTTCAGCTGAAGCAAAGATTGGAGCGTATGGACCGGCGAGTCACTCTGCAGAAACAACGTGAAGGAGCAGAAGGCGGATCAGGCTCGTCGGTGGCTCCTCCTCCCTGCCCTGTATCTCCTGCAGTCTCTGTGGTGACTGTTCCACCACCCTCTTCGAATGACAGTTCCACTTTCACAACTGCTACAACCACCACAAGCACAAGTACACTCACCATTACTACAACGGTCTCTAGTTCATCTGCAGTTTCCTCTCCAGGCTCATACCATTCCCCGAAAGAGAAAGACCAATCTCCTGAACGACATGGGGCTGTGATCACGTCCAAAATCCAAGTAAATAATGCAAAGCGGAAGAGAGACAATATCAGTCAACCTGCAGTAAAGAAACGTAGACGGTTGACGTCAGAATCCTCCGATGCAAGTACTACAAGAAGAGGTACAAGCAGTGATAGAGGCCAGCAGCAGAACTCAAGGGGTGAAAAAAATCAGAAAGGAGAAGTTAATCATAATTCGGTGCTTCCAGCAGAATTGAACTTTGATCGTCGTAAATTGCAAAAGAGATTGAAACTCAAAGGTGAATTCTTTTGTTTGAGTAAATGTTCCAAGTTTTATATGTTTTTACTTTAATTCGTGAAGGCTCTTCATTAAAGTTACCCCCTCCCACTTTTGTAAATTTTAGGGAATAACTTGTAAGATAACGAGCAATAAAGTAGTGATACTGTGCATTGTTGAAGCGAGCAATCCTTCCTATCATTAATTTCAACTCCAAACTATAGGAGCAGGTAATCTCTGACAACACACGCACAATGTTATATGGGAATCTTGAACTGCCTCGAGGCTGAGTGGTTAGAGTACGTACCTTAGGAGACTCGGGTTCGATTCCTGGCTTATATTGTTCTGAACCCACGTTAAGCTGTAGGGAACACGTTTCATATAGCCTCGCTGCTGGAAAGGACGCTAAACTCCAAATCAAATCTAAATTTATAACAATCTGATTGTGTTTAATAAACATTCAAGAAAACGTGTTACAAAAAATTGGAAAGGATGTGTTCACTGGCTAAATTCAACTGCAAGCAATTAAAACGAGTGTAAACTTTCAAAAAAAAAAAAAATATTAAAGGAAAGTTATCATAGAATTTTTATTTAAATCTCATGGGAAGAGGTAGAGTGAATCGTGATATCTGACTTCAGTTACGTAAGTGGGAATTATGTGAAAACCTCAATAAACACTAACTAGAGAAGGAAGTACAAGGAACTAACCTGTGTCTATTTCCCAACAAACTCTCCCTCTTTATTGATACACAGTTGTCATCGCTCCGTCCATTTTGTGTAGCACGTGGCATAGTCGTCTTTGGGGTATGTTTCAGATACTGGAAAATTGCATTTCCCGTAGATGATCTAGTGGCAAAATGGCGTCCACGAAGAGAATCTTCGAGGTTTGGGAATAACCAGAAGTCACTCGGGATTAAATCTGGTGAGTAGGGTTGGTATGACAAGTTAAATACCGTGGTTACCCAAGAATGAGGTCATAACATTAGCTCGGTACAGCGGTGCATTGCCCATGTGAAGTATGAAATTTCCATTTGCCATTTGTGGTCGTTTCTGTCAATTTTTACAAAAATTCTGTATCGAAAAGTGCACGCAAATACTCACTTGTAATTGTATGACCTTGCGGAATAGGGTGGGACAATATCACTCCCTGGGAATCCCAGAAGATAGCATACAGCACCTTCTCATTGGATTCCACATGACGAAATTTTTAAAGGTAGTGGTGAATGTGTTTCCATTGCATCGATTGTCTTTTATTTCTGAGTTGAATAATGGAATCTATGATCCATCCATTGCCACAATACTTTCCAAGAAATAGCATCCCTCTCTTTTGAAGTGTGTAAAATTTGAAACACGATCAAATCCTTACCTCTTTTTGATCGTCATTCAGCATCCGTGGAACCTAGCGAGCAGGAGCTTTCCTAAAATCTAGTCCGTTTGTAGTTTTCATTTTACTTTTCCCACTGTTAGCCCCAGTGTCTCACAGATCTCCTGCATGGTGACACGTCTATCTTCCCTGATAAAATTTTCAACATCGGCAATGGAGTCAGTTGTTGCTGTGTTTGGACATTCAGATCTCTGCTCATTTGTGACACTTCTTCGCCCTGCTTTGAACTCACTCACCCACTTAACTAACATTTTCTGCAAGAACGCTATCATCACACACACCCTCCAATTGGCGATGAATACGGCCTGCACAACGTCTGAGACGTCCATCCGTTGCTCTTCAACTGAAAATTTCATGTCTCTGGGCAGTATCAGACACGCACTGCTTAGAGACGAAGGATGGAGGTCTCCGACACTGCAATTGCCTTCCTGAAATCACAAAAAATGTGAACATTAGAACAAAACGACACTTACTTTTGGTGTGGATCTTGTACGTCATGTGTTAAAATCGAATAATATTCATGAAAAGTTATCATGGAACATTTCTTTCTAAATCTGAAAACGTTCTTTCGTTCTCTTGTTCTCAACATACCTGTATATGACATGTTTCATGAAAATCTAATATTTTTATGAAGTATGTTGGATCGTAGTGTTTTAAATCTGAGGGTGGGAGTAATCCGTACCACATTAGGGGGCAGTAGTCACTGCTTATTTTTAACTGATTATAATCCCAAGCACAGGGGATTACGGAAAAGTGAAAGAAGATACACAACATTGTATCGTTTGAACTGAAAACGGGGGCAGGGTGTGGGGTAATACAACTACATTATTCTTCACTGATTTCAACTCACTGGAGAGTGAGCGATTGTGAAAATGTAAAGAAAATCTACAACATATTACATCAAAATCGAACAGTTATAACGAGAATTATCACGGAACATACTTTTTAAATTCATGTTAGGGATGTGGTGGGGCTAATCCATTCTATATGAGGGGACTGAATTCATCTTTCGTTCTTGATTGATTTTAATCCCAAGGACTAGGTATTACGGAAAAGCCTATGAAAATGTGTATTATACTATATCAAAACCGGATAAATTTTGAGAAATTTATCATTTAACCTAAATAGAATCGGAGACGGGGAAGACACAAGGATAAATCCAGTACTTTATACCTTAGTGGTTTAAATCTCTACAAGATATGATTTGGAAACCTTAAAAATGTACGACATATTAACGAAAATATCGTGGAATTTTTGAAATGGGGAGGGGAGGTTAATTCACATCTTTATTCTTGGCAGATTTTAACCTTAAGCTGTGGGGATATTCCCAATGCTTTAAATAAGATATACATTAAGTTTTGTCATAATCGAGAATTGTTTACGTGGCTTATAATGGAAAATTGTCTCTCATGTACATGTGTAAAATTGCAACACTGAATGGATTTTTTACCCCCGTATACTTAAGGGATTGCAACTGCCAAGAAATTATTTCAGGAGGTGGGAGGAAGGTACATCTTAAGTCTGGTTAAAATCGGATAAGTTTTACGAGGATTATCGTGGAACAGATAGACGAAAACACAAACAAACTTCAGTCGACTCGAATTGTAGAATCTCGCTTCAATAAAGTAGGAACCAAAAATGTGGGTGCACATTTTATGACGTCATAGCTGTTGGGCACTAAAATTTATACACTATTCGAAAAATCTTGAAAACTATTATTATAGTATATGTAAAAGTATTTTGCAGATACTACGTGGCTCATTATTTAAATTTTTGGTGTTATTCATTGTCTGTAAGCTATTCACTAAAATTCAGAGAAGTGGGGGAGAGGTTAGTGAAGAGTCATATTTATTTTTTTCTTAATGTTTTTATAGTGCTGTAAATAGTACATACACTATTTGGATAAGAGGTAATTTTTAATATATATATATATATTTGTGTACTAGCTTAAAGGTTACAAGGGCATATTAAGATTAGTGGTCTATATATATATATATATATAACAATCTAGTGTGAGGATAATTTTAATTGCTGTGACTACAAACGAATATGTTTGTCAGGGCGTATTTTACGCTTCATGCAAAGATGAACATGAGATAACTTCTCGGTAAAATTTATATTGAAGAAGTAAAACTTACATATATTTACCAGAGCGACAAGATGTGACAGAGTATTTTATTGTTTTAATTTGAATTGATATTTGAAGGAAACCATAACGGTATAAATAACATTTTGGTTGAAATTGAGGTAAGTTCATAGATGCAGCTACACAAAGTTATTGTGGTAAAGAGATCTAGGTAACATATTGTTACTTGCTAGAAATATATTGTAGTTGTTTATCATAGCACTTTTCTTCAGTAATTTGCGGAATCGACAAACAAACTAGTTCTCCTCGGAAACCAAATTTCTGCACCTATACCGTTATTATTTTTAGCCATTTATGTAATATGTATATGGAAATTGTAGGTGCATTTTTACAGTTAATATCAGTGTTAATCAAAATGTGAAATGAAATATAATAGAAACTTCCTTTAAATTTCTAACTAATTTAGTTTCTTTAAAGAAAATGCTTTAAGAGAATATTCAGTTTGTTTATTATTAATTAAGGTTTTTATCATGACCAGTAAAGTTTTTTATTTTTTTAAATTTTCGATTGCATTTAAAAATTCACTACAAGAGTAGGATGTCAGATACTTCTCAAGCCCATTAACAGTGGTGAAGACTAAGCGGAAGGAGAGGGAAAATATACTCCTACGAATAGATTTCACTTTTACACGAAAGTAGTAGGTTTGCTAAAGATTGTTCGGTTTGTGTCGGACCGAAGTGTGTTATCGCACTTAAGTAGGTAGAAATTATTGTAAATAGCGATGAAGGTTTTTTTTTTTTTTTTTTTTAAGAAATTGGAGTAATATACGTTATGAAATAAATATTACAGCTGGTGTAAATAAAGGAATAACTCCAGATGGTCGTAGTTGTGCAATAGGTAATTAAAAAAAATTCAGGTGTAGAATTATTTTTTTCAGAAGAAAAGGTATGACTGTAAATTATGTAGATACTGAATATTGCACAGTTTACATTGAAATGCTAGTGGGGAAATATGTGACAGTTTCGCTTTTTTAATTGTAAGGCTGTACTATAGTCAAATAGTCAAGCTATTATCAAGCCTCTCACACCAAAAGTAGTGGTATCTTGAAAATTCATTGAGTACATTTTTGTGTAAGAGAAAAGACAAATCCTGAATCAGGAGTCTGTTGCTGTTAATTTTGATTAGATGTTAAATTAGGGTGACCAGATTCTGACAAGCGAAGCGTAGTACACAAATATAATAGTATATGATAGTTTAACTTACTGCCTTGGCAATACGCATGCCCTTGTTATGACTTCTAACTTAGTTAGCATCACTATCGTAAGTTGAAAAAGAAACCTTTCCTACATTACCGATATCTCAACAAGCCCTTTTCAGTAAAAACAATGTATTACAAAACAATGGTTTGTTGATTGTTCTCCTTCCCTAATCTTTTGAGGAGTGGGTTAAAACACAGCAGTTTATTATTCTGGGAAAAAGTGCCTGTGATTCAAAATGTTGTTATAAAGAATGAAACATTAACATATTGCAAATAAGTTAACCCAGGACATTTCGTAGGAGACTTTGAAAAAGAAGAACATTTCTCGATTTTTTAGGCGTCTTCGCAACTACACAGGACAGTTCCTTGAAAAACAGTACTGTACTGCGAAAATCAATACGTCTGGTGTACTGAGTACGTCTGATGTTAAGTATATTGCTGACCGTAATGTAAAATTATATATATATATATATATAGAGTGGTGCAAATGCAGTGTGTCACAATGGTTTCTTACACATACGTTTGTGATACAAAATCAAACGTTTGAGAAGGAAAATGAATTGTATCCCTTTGAATAAATTGAATTATCGAAGATGAATTTTCGCACATGGCAAATTATATAGTGTGTGAAATTTTCGTTTCTTTGTATGTTCACAACAAATATTTGTGGAGATTAAAGTTTATTGGTAATAGATATATGAGAATAGTAACAATTTGTGACAGATGTTACAACTAGTGCCTGGAATAAAGGGCAACATAAAAAGCTCAATAATGCTCGCAAAATTGCGAAATAAAAAGCTGAAAATGGCAGGTAAAATGACAAAATTGAAGGGCAGGTTGAACAGGAGAGGTAAAAGTGCACATCCTTGCCTTACTCCTTTACTTTTTGTTGCTTCATTCTGTTAGCATTTATAATACGATCACACTTTGCCGAATGTGCGCACCTGTCACCCTGTACAACACACAGTTCACTGTACAGCAGCAACATTGAAGATTTTCACAGAACTGGATTATTATTATTATTTATTTATTTATTTATTTATTTATTTTTAAAGCAAGCTTGGTAATGGCGTCTGGCAACTTTACAGAATTTGTTGCGATGAAAGCTAGTTCCTTTTTCAAGAAATTCTTTTTAAGCAAACTTTGATCAGTCTTCATTAAAGACATATCACCATCACAAGTGGCAATGATTCTTTGATGTATTCGAATTTCTTAGCATAATAGAGAACAGCTATAATCCATGACCCCATGTCCTTAAGATAAGCTGTGGTAGGAGCGGAAGTTCAGCGGCTAATTCACGAAAAGCTCTGGTTCGCGAGGGAGCTTCCAGAAATACCGTTTTCACAGTTGACACGAGATCAACGTCAGGAAAATGAAAACGTCTTCCTCTGCAATTCTAGGTAGTGTAAGTGAGCCAGACAGGTGATATGCAGCATACTTGGGAGTAGAACCTTGATGGCTTTTGCTGCGCTTTTCATATATGTAGATCCGTCTGTAATAAAAGGAAGAATTCTATCGTGTGACACGCATTCTGGCCACAGAATATCAGTGATCTTGTGTAATTAAAAAGAAATCTCAAGAACTTCTGATACAGACAAATAGGTTTGTGTGCCACCTTCCCTTTCCAAAGTTGCAGTTATAACATTAGTAATGGAACGATCTAGAATGTCGCATGTTTAATCAATTGAAATTCATATATTTTTGTCAACTAACATTTTACTGATACAGTCAATAGTTCTGTTGTACATGCTATTACTGTAAGTCTTTCTCAGACTTTTTGTTTTGTATATTTCTCAACAAAGTTTCTAAGGGAAACATTTTCAAACTTCCATAAAGGGATGTCCGCATTAATCAGAGCTTTACACAGATCATGAGCAAACCTGTTGGTAGCAAGACACAATTCATGAATGTTCCAAGATGATCTTCAACCTTTTCACCAGCTGATTGGCTTGTCCTTGCAGATTTGTGTTTTGCAGTGCTTATATGATGTGTGTGTGAAAAAAAAAAAAAAAAAAAGTGGAAACCACAGAGTCACATAATACACGAAACAGTACAAAATTATCTGTTGTAAACACACTACACCCATACTCTGATTTTTTTTTTTCATCTTTCCTAGAAAGGCGTACTGTCGGCATCTTGAAACACTGAAGTGAATACCAACAGCAGCTATGTCATGCACGTCAGCGACGTACAGTAATTGCCTATATTTGCCTATAGCTCTTGAAGCACCTCCATTTATTTCTATCATTCAGAATTCCAAGAACTGAAGACGCACTAGCATTCCTCCTCCTCCTCCTCCACTTACCACATTCTGATAGTAATATACTGCAGTTATCAAGACACTGCGATCGCTTGACAAGATAAAAGCGAGCTAGATATTTAGGATGCTGTCATTCATGTGTGGATAAAGACCGGTGCAAGAAAAGATGGCAAATTGTTTCTGAATTGTGAAATTCAATTGTTCCTGAAAATATGAAAATTGGAATATGTGTCATTTACGGCATTTTGCCATTAATTCCGGTCTTTAATTATAACAGTTTTCATCGCTGGTAGAGATGCCCTATTCTGATATTTAAGTCTTTTGATTGGTATATATCGTGCCATAAATAACTGGTTTTAGCTCAGTAACGTGTTACTAAATGCATTATGTGTATTTGTTGTTATTTTAGGTAATCAGAGAGCTCTTCGAGGCTTGAAGAAAGACTCATTGCTTACAACTACTACCTTATATTATACTCCTGTAGGAGAAGGTTCAAATTTTGGAGGTACCGACACGCCGCCTCCTCATGAAGAGGTAGAGGTATGTTTAATGAGTTATTAAAAGAGTAATTAATTGTAGTAATGTGGAAGTTGCGTGTACTTTGTAGTTGTTTTGCCAGAAAAGCTATTTTTAGCCTTCAGAACCCAGCGTTCTATTTATTTAACATCACTAATTAAGTATGATTATTATTTAATTTGTATTAAGTATATTAGCTTTTCTAGGTCTACGTCAGAAAATATATGGCAAATAATTCTGAGGCTGCTATAAACATTTGGCTTAATGTGTTCTTAACAAGTGTTATTGGAAAACGGAATATTGGGTTTCATATGGAAACTTATCTGCTTTCAATGTAGTTCTTTTTATAAGTATCCTGGGCTTCAATTGAAGACAGCCAATTTTATTTATTTATTCATAAGTTGTCTTGAATGATTAGAATAGTTTATTTCCAAAGAATATATGAAGAATTGATACTCAAATCAAGGATATTTACTAATCAATAACAAGAATTGAATAAGTTTCTTTTAATACTCATTTAAAATTTCGGACGTATTTAATTAGTTTGGAGTTTTACGTCCCTTTTCAGCACCGATGCAGGGTTTCCATCGATCTAGAAAACTTGAAAATTAGGAAATCCAGTTTACTCGCAAAATTGCCCTAGAAAAGTTAGCGAAGTTCGATGTCAGCTCGCTCCAAGTGACCTTTGTGGTGGACAAACACCGTACATTGATTCTCGGGGTTCTCCCGTTTCCTCCCACTTTCTTTATTCCACTGTTTCATTCATTTCTCATCACCGCCTCCTTTAGCTAGCCGGCATAACTGTGGGACGTAAAACTTAAATATTTCATTTCATTTCAAAAGTTAGGGAATTTTAAGTACAGCTTTACCCGGTTATTTGGTAGGGGATATTTTATAAATTAGTTTGTTTTGCAAAATTTCTCTATCTACACAAACACTATATAAACAGTAGATATTACTGCTGTTCACATTTTATGACATTTTCGGTTTTCAATTTTTAGAAAATCGAATATAGCCATATGTAGTAAAAATTCGGCGTGTATAGTGCTCTTTATATGTTGAAGCAACTCTTCGTTTGGACTCCATGACGCTTTCCGTTTGGAATGCAATTAACGTTGCTCAGATACAAGGTAACCAAACAAGTTCTTACCATTTTTGACATCCCATTAATCATGCACTCACAGAGAGGAAAGGAGATGACGCATGTGTCTGCCAAGCGATAGGAAGTTAGTCTGACCATCGACCTTCAGTAATACAGTCAAGCTGCGCACACACAGTAGTCATAGTTCGTCCAGTGTCAAAGAGAAATGAAGGTGTCGAAGCAGCTTGTTCGCGTGTGTTGGTTGTATGACTTTACGGCGGGCCTCTCAGCTACTGCATCAAGTCGCCGCATATGCCAGACATTTGAGGAGAGTGTCGTGAACGAACGCATCGCCAGGCATTGGTTCCAGAAATTCCGTTCGGGACATGTGAGCCTTGAAGTGGACGACCACATGTGTTGGATGACGAGGCCCTGAAAGCAGCCACCGAAGAGGACCATGGTCTAACATGTAATGAATTTGCTGGAAGGTTCCATGTTTCCGCTGAAGCAGTCGGACTGCACTTGCGTGGGATAGGGAAGTCAAACAAGTTAAGCAAGTGGGTACCGCACACACTGTCGGCAGCCAACAAGGAACCTTGCATTATAAGCTTCTACAACCTGGTAAAGCCATCACTGCTGACCTCTATTTTCAGCAGTTGCAAATGGTGCATGTGCATTGCGGCAGAAGGAGCTAGCATTGGTGAATCGCAAGAGTGTACTCTTCCTGCACGACAATGGCAAGTGGCATGTCGCAAAGAGGACCCGGGAGATCCTTCAGCAACTTGGCTGGAAGACACTATACCATGCACCATATTCACCGGACCTTGTTTCAACATATTATCGCCTGTTTCATTCCCTCGACAACCACCTGTGTGGAAGACCCTTCGCAAATGAGGGAGACCTGCGGAACGCACACAAGGACTACTTCGCATCCACGACCGCCGAGCTTTATCACCAGGATATTGTGCTGCAGGAACGTTGACAATAGGTGGTGGATACTGATGGAGATTGCTTCGAAACCGAAAGGTACGTACCGTCCACTTTATTGCTCTTTATCACTGCTCTATAACGGCAGGAACTTTTTTTAGCTACCTTGTAATTTTACTGGCTACATAATTTTTGCTCCTGCAATTACGTGAAGAATTAAAGGTAAGTCAGAGTACGCAACTGACGCATGCTGCAGTTACAAAATAAAGAAGGTTACCTGATGTGCTACAGTCCTTAATCTATTGCGAAACAGTTTTGACAGTCTCTTCAGTCTTTTTCCAGTCAAAACGTCTTGTTCAATCCCTTCTTGCTCTATATATTTTGTTTACCACTTTAACTGTGAAATTTGGATACTGTTCTGTTCAGAAATTACTATATATTGCATGAAATTGTTCCGCATATATAGCAAATATTACTCACTGGAAAGCAAGAAAGTAGAATATTATATGTACTTGTTCTATTTACAAGTTTCACTGTCAACAAACACAACTTTGTGGTGCGTGTTGAATCATAGGAGTTGCCATATCATATGCTCCAAAGATGGATTGGTGGAAAACTTACTTTTTAATTCTAGTGTGGAGTATCGTAGATATCACTACGTGCTGTACAGTGTACGTACCTATGATGCTAAATTTTTGTGTAATTCTGTTTTTAGAGATACGATTGTATGATTTGTGTTCTTTGCAAACTATTAATTGTTTATTTGTTTCTACCTAAATTACCTTTCTCCAAATTTAATCCTGAGTTGGGAAAAGGACTGTTGAAATGGTTTTAACATAAATAAAGATTGTGACGTATTAGGCAAGCGTATTGTGTGTATAATCCAAAATAATGTTATCTTTACCTCAAGCAAATTTCTACTTGTCTTTATTTATATTTACGTGCCATTAAATACTTTCCATTACTTCTGTCCTCACCCAAATGTCAATTCTTGAAATCGGTGAATATTTCAGGATTGCGGAATTTGAAATAAATTACTGATGGGAAAGATAAACTACGTTGAGTTGCTTCAGTATTGGTATGATTAAAATGGAGTTGGTTTAATTTGCAGTGATACTAACGGTTAAAATGACTGTATGTTATTTGATCATAGTCTTATGCTGTTTTACAGGTTCCCAGCTGGCGATTAAAAGTGTATTCTAGTTGTTACTCCATGGAAGGAACAGAAAATTTAGACGATGAAGTTTTTAATAAAAGACATCAAAGACTTGAAATTGACGAGAGGAGGAGAAAAAGGTTAACATTTTTCTTCTTTATTTTATTTTGTATTAGCTTAAATGATGTTTTTTTGTAATGAGTTTAGTGTGCTGAAGTTCCAGAACTCTAGTTGCCCTTCAGTCTAATGATTCACACAAAACTAGAAATATATAGGAAAATGGTCACATACTAATTTCCTAATTTTATTGTCGAATCATTCTAAAGATATGTGATCATAAGGTTTTTTTTTTTTTTTCTTTCTTTCTTCCCACACTCTTATTCTATGTACGAACAGTCTTCAAAATTTCATGCCTCTATGTTCAGGGTGATGCAGTGAAGTATGTCCAAATTTAAGTAGGTGGTTCCTATATAGTCAGGCAACAAAAAACTCTATACGACATCTTCCTTTAAGATACACAGGATGTTACTGAATATGGTGCGACAGCAGGGCGCTTACCTTAAAAGACATCTCAGAGCTCTAGTCTATTTGTCACCTGTCGGGAATGTTCACGATCTGGAGGAAGGCATCCGTTCGAGGCTGCAGCAACTTCAAACAACGCTAACATGTCCATGCATCCATGATGCGTCGTTTTTGAGCCTGTCTCTGGAGCAGATCGTAGTTAAGAGGAACCATGTCCTTGCCTCCTCCCGAGAGACGTGTGCCATTCTCCAGGTTGCAGTAATTATATGTTGCTCCTGTTGATGGTTATCATTATTCCACCTGCCCTTTTAGCTGCACCTCGGGGCGTTGATGATTTTTTCACTGTTTCCAATATGTCAGTGTCTTTCTCAGGCTCAAAAATTATCTGTTCGCCCCCGTACTTTCCTATCCTGCAGCGTGTGTTGTATCGTATGATTCATCTTTTATATCTCCGAAACGATCTGTTCCACGTATATTGATACAATACTTTTTTGTTGCCTGTCGTTAGAGGAATTATCTGAAGCTTCCACGTAGCTGAGCGCATCACTGTATATAACAACAAAGAAAATCGCCTTCTTCCCCTACCCGTTTATCAAAAATCATGCAAGTAAATATGTCTAGCTTTAGTGTATTAAGTAGTTCTCATGTACCAAGGCCTATTTCTTTATATTCAGCGGTTGAAACAACATACAATCCCACTCTCCCTGCGTCCGCCGTATTGAATTTGTAAAGTATAGGATATATTTATATGTTCTTTGAAGCAAGAAACTCCTATATGTAAAATTTCGTACAACGATTAAGAAATAACATGGAATAATAGTAACTTCCGCATGTAATAATAGATTTTTTCACAATTTGCTCCACCTTTAATGAATGTTCCATGAATTCAAAGCTTAGATTTGGCTTTGATTTTAGTTTAGCGTCCCTTTCAGCAGCGAAGTTTAACGTAGGATTCGAATCATGAGCTCCTGCTAGGAATCAAATCGAGCTCTTAAAAAGCTCCACGAATTGCAAGCGTGATGGTAGATAGTCTGTAACTTGTGAGATAACTACTGGAGATATTGGTGAAAGCTCCATTAAATTGATTCAGATTCTGACGTCCTTATACCCTGCCATTAGATCTTTATTCTATTATTATCAGATATGTCTAGTGTACAACAGAATTTCAACTAGAAATTCATAATACATTATCGTCTTCATATTTTAGTTGTATGTCCTCTTTTATGTGTCATATTGACTTTAGTTTTAAGTTCTTACTGTTATTAAATGTTCTCAGATGAAACGCAATTTCGGTTTTGGCTATAGTAGTAATTTGAAGTAGTTAATTGTCCAGGTCGACTTTTAAAATTATATTATTTTAAACGTAAGATTTTTCTAAAATTAGTGACATTCTTATTAAAAAGATGAATGAAAGCACAGACTCCGTTGATTGCTCTGTTACAATGAGTTTCCTTCGACGGTTTCGCCACTTATGCTGTAAACTTGTTTATGAAATGAACTCACCCACATGAAAGTGTAAACATATTTGACACTTTTAGAGCAAGGGTTGAAAATTTTTATGGGACCTCTTTCTTAAACTAGTTGGTTATGTAGAAAAGAAGTTTGACGATTCTATAGTTCTTCCGTGGATACTCAGTGTTAACAGTGCAATAGATTCTAACAACACGAGTCTCTCTACAGCTGTACTTCTTTTCTTGATGTAATTTATGGAATTCATCCTAAACTCATGTGCAAAATTAAATAATATTTAGTAATATAATAAATTGTTGAATATGGAACCATTAGAATGCACTAAAATTCAAATTCTTTGGCAGATACGCAATTAGCGGATTAACTTTTTAAAAATTTGATTAAAAATGCGTTAACATAAATCTTTAAATAGACAGTATTCTTGTTTGTTTATAGCAAGTAAAAACAAAAGGTAGATGGACTGGAAACTGAACGCTCATTTTAATGAGTTACACTGGAATTTGCTTTTCTAATATAATGCACAGTTGTATACTCGCTGTTACAGCATTTTGAACCTTTATTCATTTCTTTGTCAAAAAACTTGGGAACATGATGTATAGCGAATGGGGATGTAAAAACTGGATGGGGATGTTACAGTAAAATGTAGTATAATAAAACATCATTATCGTTAAAGATGTGTATTCATTATTTGACCAGATGTGTATTCATATGTTCAATTTCATGAGAACTAGCTGTAAAATGTGTAGAAGAGATGTTTTAAAAAATAAGGCAGATTATTAGAAATTGTTCAAGACTCGTTTATAGCGCACGTATTTTCAGTTTGAATAGCAAGAGTCGTAACAAGTGAGGCAGGTTAGTGATTACCGGTAGTTTAACCTGCTCCTCAATTTCCTTTTGCAGGGGGCCGCAGTGGCTCACTGGTAGAACGTTCACCTCTGGTGCATGGGATCCTTGGTTCGCTGCCAGCTCGCGCCAAGTGAACTTTGTGATGAACAAACACCGTGTGCGTGGGTTTCCTTGGGGTTTTCCCGTTTTCTCCCACTTTTTTCATTCCACCATTTCAGTCATTTCTCATCATCACCGTCACTTTTAGCCTAGCCGGTATAACCGTGGGATGTAAGACTTCAATATTTCATTTTTTTTTTTTTCATTTCCTTTTGCAATATTTTGAAGAGGCATATTTAGCTCATATTAGCACTGGGAGCTAAGGTACGCTTCATATTAGCACTGTATATATTTATTTTCCTATATAAAAATACACACACATAAGTTTTCCACAAAATTCGTTTAATTAAATACATTTTTATCGGGTAATAGCAGAAATAAATAAAGTTCAGCACTTAAATTTATTAATTTCCATAAATTTGGCATAAAAGTTATGGAAAATTCACAGTTCGAATAAATGTCTTCTCATTCTATTCCATTTATGCTTAAAGCTAGCATTTGGAAGTCGTCTATTGATGGACAGCAAAGTTGTGCTCAACTAGACTTCAAAAATTATGTTAAATGCGGCTTTGAAATATTCAGTATAAGTGGTCATAGAATTGGCAAGTTAACTTAATCAAATATTAAAACGTATTTTTTGAGAAATTAGAGCTTCTGACTTTCTTTTTAATCTGATATTTGCTATACATAGATTACATTGATGGATCGCAATGGCTAAATGGTAGAGCGTTCACCGTTGGTGCGTCTGTTCCCTGGTTTGACCCCAGCTCGCGCCAAGTCAACTTTGTGATGGACAAACACTTTGCGTAGGTTTTCTCGGTGTTCAGTGCTCTCCAGTTTCTCCTCACTTTATCATTTTACCATTATCATCCACCTCGTCATCACTGTCTCCCTTAACTCGGTGAGTAATCGTAGAACGTTAAACCAGTAAAGAATATCAGAGTGAAAAAGCGCAGCTGGGCCGAAGATCGAACGTAGGTCTCAGGTGTACAGTGTTCGTCCTCTTACTACGTTATCCAATCATCTTGATTAGCTACGTATCTTCTCTCACGGGGTCAGTGTTTCGTCTTGCTTGAGCAAACCCAGTTGCGGTTTTTAAATAAACATCAACAAATGATTAGAAACTACCTCCCCAAATTATCTAAAGATGAACGTTTCAGCAAAAGGTCATTACCTTTAGCACATATCTTTTCAGAAAGATCACATTGTCTCTGAAGCTACGTCTCGTTGATTATGCCCTTCTTAATTGCATTACTTTTCTTCCAGTAAATTTCCTTTGTACCTAAATTTTCTTCTTCATGAACACTAAGCCATATTTTATATAGCTGGTTAGTAATGATTAAAGAATTAAACACAAACAAACTATTTGCTGAGCAAAACAATATATTCACAATTAAAAAATTACACACGTGTGGCAGTTTCGCCAACTAAGACTTTGGCTTCAAGTCTGATGAAGCCAAAGTGTTAATTGGCGAAACTGTCATACGTATGTAGTTTTTAAATGTGAATATATTGTTTTGCTCAGCAAATTGTTTGTGTTTAATTATACACCAAGCAAAGCTTCTACTTGTGGAAAATGAGTAAAGAAGCTTTTGCTTTAAAGGCTCACTTGTTTCACCTCTTCTATATCACTCGGTAATGGCGTAATTAGTCGAAGAAAAGTATTAAAACTACACTAATTTGAATCTCTTCACATTCTATGCATCCCATTAAATCGAGTGGCTGTATCAACAGATGAGTTCGCTTACACATGTGAGACATGCAGGCAACAACTGATTTTTGTAAATCGACTGGACCGGGAATGTAGGCTCTGTCTTGCGTTAATCACTACGCTAATCTAGATAATGGTCCCCAAGCTATTCATAGATTTCTTCATTATCTTTAAATTTTAATTTGATGATCGTCAGAAATTTCGAAATTCTGGACATACGTACAAAAGAAATACTTAAGTTAGTTTTGTATTGAAATTGTTAGTTGAAAATGTCATTTCCTACGTAGAGTTTAGGAATATGTATAATCTTGAAATGATTTCTAACCTGTAACTGCATCTGTTAAAGGTGGGACATTCAGAGAATCCGGGAGCAGCGTCAGTATGAGAAGCTGAGACAACGACAGAGCCAAAGAGGACGTGGGCATTCACGTCGAGAAGAAGAGCCGTTGAGTTCATTATGGCCAGATGCTGATGATGCTTACCTCTTGGAAGTAGCAGATTCAGTGCCTGTAGCTGCTTTTGGTTTACCCATTACGAAATTCCAAAGCAGGTAGGTGGAAACACGATTTTAGGTTTCATTCCACGTTTTCAGGATTCGTCGTTGTATATATGTTATCTGTTGTTCTGAGAAGTACTTTTAATGCAAATTATTATGTCATAACCCAGTGATAGATGAACCAATGCAGGATAATGAGATAAACTTATATGAGTATCAAATGTACGTGTGATACAGAGATCTAATCGTAGAAGAGATGGGAAGATCTTTGGAAGTATTTTTGGTCTGTAAATGTGTATATCGTTAATGGCGCTCTTTGATACGGTACTGTGTGCAAAATCTTCATTTTATCTTGATTAACTGTGTCGAAAAATAACTAGTATCGCAATAATCCAATTGGAACTAATAAGAGCTGTGTGTGAAACTCGAAAGAAGTAATACTAACTTCTTTCTGTTATAAGAAAGAATACACTTTTTTAATGTAGTAACAGAAGAAAAATCCTGGTGAAAATTGTAAGAAAGCTAGTGCTGTCTCCTTTAGTAATCCGTGAAAAGGGAAACAGACTATTTGTAACGATGAAAATAATAAAAATTCTTTATTTACCAGTCAAACAAGTGAGTGATAACCAGGGCTATTGGAATTTTCATCTCCTCCGTCCCCCTTTCTGTCCAGAATAAAAGAAAGCACTAGGTTTTAGTGGGTAAAACAACAAAATTCCAAGATATTCACCTCCAAAAATATACTTCGAAAGTTGGATTGAAATGATAGCCTTAATGTAATTATAATTTCTTAAACCGTGTTTCCTAGTACACATCTAGTTTCAGAATTTGCTTTAAATATGTATTTATTGGAATGAGATCTCCAGAATAGAATACAATTTAAAAAAAAAAATCATGAATAACGAATTTAGTTTCCGCTCGCTCAAATTAGCTGTAACGTTGTTCAACTGTAATCTGGCACAAAAAATAATTTAACTACGTTCCCTTTGTTTTTGAAGTACATACTCGTGTATTAATACAAACAAATAATAAAATGGCTTTTTCCATGTGTCAATTACTAATCGAAAATTATTCACTTAAAAAAATCAGTTACAAGGGAATGAAGGGAGAATTGATATCGAGTTGGAACGTTGTGCATACATCAATCGAAAGCACTAATGATGCTGATTAAGAATCTGTAATAAAAAGTTTCCACATAAATGTATTGAAGGAGTTATGTCGATTTCACTTTTCACAGTTTTCGTACTTTTTCACGTTATTTCAATTCCAATAGCTACCAAACTCATACAAACGACTAATTCACGCACTAGAAATCGTTTGGAAATGTTTTCGTTACTCATATTTGAGGAAACATAACGTTTGGAGCATAACAGAATCAAATGTATTAGTTGACATAAGATGTGCAGTAATGATATTTCAGCACATACTCAGGGTTATCAACAAGAAAATGGTTCAAGCAAAAAATGTCTTCGCACCAAGAGCAACGGATTCTCGCAAATTTCTCACAATGCTTACAGTTGGCGACAGACATCAAACCTGAAACCAAATTTGCATGGCGAATCAAAAGCAGGATATTCACCAGTCTTATAACCAGCTTTAATAAATACATATTGATACAACCCAGTGTATCTTGGCGAATTAATCTGATTGTGTAGAATCGAAGCAAATATAATGCGCTGGTCTCGTTGAAGTATTTTATACCCGTTAAGTTCGAGTTTCACATAGTGTTCAAGTTTCTTCAAATAATGTTTCCAAACACCAAACCCATAAACGTCTAACGGCTGACAGAATCGCGTGCAGTTTTTCGGGATATTCTCAATCTTCACCATTGCGCCATTTGGCAAACAAGGGGCAATTCGCGTGTAGTCTGTAAACGGACCCCAATGGTCAAGTAGAACGATATTTTCTTCGTTCGGTGAAATCGCTGCAGACAGTAAGTCTTTAACAAACTTGTCGCAGCCGTCATTTGTCATGATGCCACTTTTCGATGCATCAAGCACTAGATTTTCGGGTTTGATCATTGTTTCCCACACCCTTGGCCCAGATTTTCCGCTAGACTCTTGGAGTGTTACCATCATTTTGTCATGAACAATGTAACCGTCAGTAGTTCTGTTCGCTGTCCTCGGCTCGTGGTATTACCAATAAGTATACTCCTGATACTTTAACTTACCTGGACAGGACGACGAAGACCTCTCCAAGAAAGGTTACAAACTGTTTCCCACAAAGCTCGTCGGTCTCAATAATGAGATGAGCATTAGGCGCCGAGAGGTTCGGGTGTCTCGTCTCGAAAACCTCACGGACGATCAGACGGTCATCCAGACCATAACACACACAAACATCACTCATACACACAACGAAAACACACTGGATTAATTGACACTATACTTATTTATTGGAACACTATTTTGAAAAAAAAAATAACGAAGAGAAATGAATACAACACTGGACACTAATAAATTTTGCCGCTGAAATTACGTTTTGCCCTATTCGGGAGATATAGCCCTTTCTATATATATATGATTGTAATTCAGGTATCACTAGAAATACTTTGCTCACACCATGAACACACTTGGGGGATTCGCACTGGGGAAAAGTTGTCTGGATTGTCCCACGATGAACCCAGTTGTTACGCTGAAAAGTCCTGCAGCGTAAAAGTAAATCTTGAGTAAATAAACGAAAAGAAGGTCTTCACAGTTGAATTCTGATATTGGAGGGCGCGAATATAACTTTTTAAACGCACAAGGTCTGAGGACCTAGGATTTCACTGATTGGGGCTAGCCGTAAGTAATCGTCCTTCATCGGCTAAATAGCTTGTGCCCCTTAACACAACTTATGTTTGAAGTTTAACGCGAGATGCGTGGTTGCATCTTCCAAACCTGTAGTCAAACTCCTCGAGCGTCCAAGCTCAAGCTACGGGTTGCAATGGTCAACGGAATAGTGTTGGCAGTTCATTTCAAAAATTACTCAGTTACTCACCTGTATGCACATACAAACAGAATACGGAAAACAATTTATGTTAATTTTAGTCAACTGCCCATAATGCACTAGACACTGCGATAACTCTGGCGTGAGAAAGTACAGATAACGGGCTACGAAACAACACAGTTGGTGCCACTTCGGCTACTGGGACATCTGGTCAGCCCGTATTTCTCTAATCTATTGTAATGTTTCCATAAGCGATTAAAGAAAGCACTTAATTCAGTTCCAAATAACTGCAGAATATATACTGTGCATATAACGAGTCAGGGAGAAACACTGAAATGGTTAGTCACTAACTGAAATGTTCTCAGCAAAATCAATGTTTTAAATATATATATGAAAAAATGATGAAAGACTTCTTTGTCCAATTGTGTGGGAAAGAAACAATTCCCACCAAAGAAAGAACTTATATGCGTTGCAGAATAAAGTATAAATCGAAAATAATAATCACTGTCTTCACGAAATATACAGGGCGTCCACAAAAAATACTTCTATAACCTGGTGGCGGTTATAGATTGGTGTCCGAAAGTGGAACGACCTGTTAAGTGCACACGTAGACAGGTTGAGAACCCTTGGCCGTCTGACGAAGTATGAATAAAATTAGGTTTTTCACCTGAAAATTTAAAATAAGTTAGTTGGCAACACTGTCATATGGTGTGAGACTTACGTGTATGAACGATGAATGGTTTTTCACCTGAAAAAGGGCTATTTAAAATAATTAAGTAACTTGTTCACTCACTACAACATGATGAGGTTCCTGCATGAGCAATGTCCAATCCAAATGTTCCATGAAGTAATAAGATCCTCTTGAACAATTGGTGCAGTTGGGTTTCCTTATCTTCCGTTACTTCACATGTTGAAACCATGCTGTCTTCCTGTGTGAGTATCCTCCATGATTCTCCAACGATGAGTTGATGAGGTAAGAAGGGGAGATTTTTTTTTTTTTTTTTTTTTTAACACTGGTGTGAGAAGCGAAGTACGGTTATAACACCTGTATGATAACTTTTTTTTTTTTTTTTTTTTTAAAGTTCGCAGAAAGCGTTTATAGGGCTATTTAATTCTTACTTTTTTAAAAAAAAAAAAAAACACATAAATACTTTTTGTAAAATGTCTAAGTGTTCCGTTTCGATCACTTTATTTGATATAATATGAAGTAAATACGTTATAGGGCTATTTAAATGCTTCTTTTTTTTTTTTAACACTAATAAATTCTTTTCGTAAAATGTTTAAGTGTTCCGTTTCGATCACTTCATTTGTATAATATGAGATAAATATACACACACGATAACTATTCATGAAAACATCGACTTGAAGAATTATCAACTATCTCAACAAAAATTAGTAAATATACTGATATCTGTATTTAAAATATCAAAATATGAATGAATAAGCAAATAGCAAAACATGTTAAAGATACTAAAATATTAAAATTATTATTAAAGTTTCGATATCACTATAATATATTTGAAAAAATATGAAAATCATTAAAAAAGTAAAATGAATGGAAATATAAACACATGATAAACTGACAATATATAAACAAAATAAGATTTTCACCTGTATGTCCCTTTTTTTTTTTTTTTTTTTTTTAACTGTGCCTCGTGTTGTTTGGCAGAAAAGAACGAAAAATCGTTTTTCAAAATAAAAAAAATAAACTTAAGTGTCAAAATTGACGTTTATAGTAATTCCAAGAAATAAGCATGATTCTGCATATCAAAGAAAAAGATCGTGATTTCGTTGACATGTATGAAGGAAATTCGGCACGCCATAAGATCAAATGCCATCTGCTCGTCGAGACTTTAGTTCGATAATGCTCAATACAACAAATGATTTTATTCTGAAACAAAGTTATTATTAGCTTAGGCCTAGAATAATGGTCGTTGTTCACTTCCATAAACGTAAACATTGTAGGGTTACCAGAATAAATGGGTATTATCTGCAAAAAATTTATTAATAAAGTGTTGAAAACTATTCAATATTGATCCAAGTTTTTCGAAGGTCTGAATCAAGGAAGTTGACTCACTAGTCCAAACATTCCTGAAAATAAATGGTCATTATGCCGTGAATTGACCAAAACCATAGGTGGGAAAATGTGTAATACTACACGTACTTACACACAAAATATGCCATCGACACCTGCGAGGCAAGACTAGAAACGTGCGTAGGCCTGCAACCATAGGCACTTACAAAATGTTTCTATACATAACTGAAATATCGACACTAATATTCAGTAAAATACACGTATGTTCCCTGGAACATAACATACGTCTTCCACCTAGAAAAAATGTGTAAACACACAAAATACAAATGCTCTCGTAGCATCGTAAAATATGTCTCTGAAAGACAAAATACATGAGACCTGTGAAAAGAAAAACATGGAATACAAACAAAAATATAGTCAACGACATTACAACTTTCTGGTCGATCTGAAACATCAAGATTAAATTCCCTACAAAACGGTTATGTAATTTCACGACAGTTAAACTTTCTTAGGCATCTTCGCTACAAAATATTTAAACTGGTATTATTAACGCATTAAAATTCAAAGTCATCGAGCATACGAAATAATTGAAAAAGTAATTTTTCATAAAACATTATGGCTTCATGCTGATGGAAAGAAAGAAAATAGGTTTATTTTTCGGGATCTATATCGATATCTGTAAGACGGCTGAAACCTCATAAATAATGGGCCATGTTGATTTCTGAAGGAAACCATACTGTTTGTTATGGCTGAAACCTAAAGGTTTATATTCCAAAACCTTTGGCCATGTTGATTTAAAAAATCCTCCATAACAATAACAATTTTACTAAAAAAATTCCAAATAGTTTTGGGACATACTGTGACTAAAATATAACTTTCTCAGAATTAACGTAAAACCAAACATTATAACATATTAGCATACAAATACACAATATAGTTACGATTCATAAACACTAAGATATTCACTGGGATATTACTAGACAATAACATATGCTGAAAAAATATTTAACCTAAGAATACACATAATTATGGATTACTGAAAGTAGAAAATCTAAGATTAACACTAAAAAGAAATCTAACATTGATTATAAGTGTAAAGTTTCATATTCTACGCATGAGATTACATACTAAGTTTCAATGACAAATATACAAATATACAGCATATATAATTAAGAACTAAAAATTTTCTTATCGTGGGCATCTCCATACATTCCTTGTTTTTTAATTCTAAAAAGAAAACTAAACATTAATTGTAAATAACATTTAATAGCATATTTATGAATTTCGAAAGTGGGAAGGGATCCTAAAAGATTTTTTTTTAACACAATAAAAATATATATTAGAACGCCAAAACATCTTCCCACTGGCTGAGATACGGAACTGCGCTACTAGTTCAAATTGCTTTTGGATAAATGCAATTTCCCTACGTATGTGATACGTTAATTATTTACTAAAAGATCTAAATTCAAACATCTGAAATGAAAACAAGAAAAAATTAATGACATTAAACTAATAGTAAGTCAGTGATAAGGTTTGCAACATTAGTATTCAATTGTGAGGCGCGACACGGAGTAAAGACCAAAAGCGGAAAAGAATCAGCTGTGTGTCGTTCGTCATTCGTAACCATAAGCACAGGTGGTCGAGAATGCAGCGACTATCTTATCAAAATAAAGAAAGAAAAACGTGTTATCTGCTCATTGCCGAACAGTTAAAAGCTGGAAGCAAAAAGGAGCATTAAAAGAAATGCGTAATTCTTCTTTTCGTATCCAGGTGTTCTATCAAAAACTAAAAGCAAAAGAAAGAAAATGAATACATGTTTATCGCTTAGAAATGCGTCGCTTTTCTGAAAGAAAAATTTGTATCAACACACAAAGTCTTGGTTGCCCCTCTTTTTTTTTTTTCTTCTTTTCCTATGATTACTGTTTCTGCTTTGATAATTACGGTTTGTTCGTCTATTTCTACGATGGTTACCTCTATGTACAAATCTATGTTTAATGTCACACAAATTGCGGTTCCTGTCTAGTATGTGATAACTCGAGTTACGTGGCCGTGATTTACGACTTCTTTTGTATCTGTTATTCTTTCGTGTGCGCTCTTGGTTCTGATTCCCTTTAAATTTTGTATTGTTTAACATATGGTCTTGGTATCTTTGCTTATTACAATAACTATAACCTCGTTTGCGCCTTTTCCCTCTGTGGTTTGTGACGGCTGTTGTTGTGCGCTTACGACTTCTGTCGTCTACACTCACATGTTCGTGGATTTCACTACTTCTACTACAAGCAGCGTCACTAGATTCTGAATAGATAAAATCGTTGCCAGATTTGTTACGAGGTTGGTTTAGACTACCTGTCTCTGGTTGGAGTTCAAATCCCTGCGTTTCCTTTTCATTAGGAATGTTAGTGTCTAGCTCAGGTTCCAATTCCAATGTTTTATTTACACTAGGAATATCAGTCACTAACTGAGGCTCAAATTCCGGTGTTTCGTATCCAGTAGGAACATCTGACTGTAACTGGGGTTCACATTCCGGTGCTTTGTTTTCTGTATTTATTTGCTGACTATTTTCACGAAACACATCCCGTAAAGCGTCTACCTTCTGACCTAATCCACTCTTTGACTCAACGAGATTCTCTTTCAAGCGAGCACAATTCTCTTTAAACTCAACACAGCTCTCTTTAAAATCAACTTTACTTTCCTTTATGTATCTCTCAATTTTTTCATTATTTTGATCTAGCTTTCCTTCTAACCTATCTAAATGCTTTTGAAAAACTGAAGCTATCTTAGTAAACAAATCTGCTTCGTTATATGCCATCTTGAACAAGATAAAGCTTAAAACATACAATTAGAATAAAATATGCTATCACAAAACATTATTAAAATCACCTGAAAGAGAAACTTTTTTTTTTTTTTTTTTTTTTTAAATTCCTGGTACTGAGCTGAAAAAGAAATGGTATATTAAAATATTAATCTTATAAGTATTCGAGCACCAACGGTCTCGATTCGGGTCGGTAGTTCGGGCGTCATTTATATGTAACCGTCAGTAGTTCTGTTCGCTGTCCTCGGCTCGTGGTATTACCAATAAGTATACTCCTGATACTTTAACTTACCTGGACAGGACGACGAAGACCTCTCCAAGAAAGGTTACAAACTGTTTCCCACAAAGCTCGTCGGTCTCAATAATGAGATGAGCATTAGGCGCCGAGAGGTTCGGGTGTCTCGTCTCGAAAACCTCACGGACGATCAGACGGTCATCCAGACCATAACACACACAAACATCACTCATACACACAACGAAAACACACTGGATTAATTGACACTATACTTATTTATTGGAACACTATTTTGAAAAAAAAAATAACGAAGAGAAATGAATACAACACTGGACACTAATAAATTTTGCCGCTGAAATTACGTTTTGCCCTATTCGGGAGATATAGCCCTTTCTATATATATATGATTGTAATTCAGGTATCACTAGAAATACTTTGCTCACACCATGAACACACTTGGGGGATTCGCACTGGGGAAAAGTTGTCTGGATTGTCCCACGATGAACCCAGTTGTTACGCTGAAAAGTCCTGCAGCGTAAAAGTAAATCTTGAGTAAATAAACGAAAAGAAGGTCTTCACAGTTGAATTCTGATATTGGAGGGCGCGAATATAACTTTTTAAACGCACAAGGTCTGAGGACCTAGGATTTCACTGATTGGGGCTAGCCGTAAGTAATCGTCCTTCATCGGCTAAATAGCTTGTGCCCCTTAACACAACTTATGTTTGAAGTTTAACGCGAGATGCGTGGTTGCATCTTCCAAACCTGTAGTCAAACTCCTCGAGCGTCCAAGCTCAAGCTACGGGTTGCAATGGTCAACGGAATAGTGTTGGCAGTTCATTTCAAAAATTACTCAGTTACTCACCTGTATGCACATACAAACAGAATACGGAAAACAATTTATGTTAATTTTAGTCAACTGCCCATAATGCACTAGACACTGCGATAACTCTGGCGTGAGAAAGTACAGATAACGGGCTACGAAACAACACAGTTGGTGCCACTTCGGCTACTGGGACATCTGGTCAGCCCGTATTTCTCTAATCTATTGTAATGTTTCCATAAGCGATTAAAGAAAGCACTTAATTCAGTTCCAAATAACTGCAGAATATATACTGTGCATATAACGAGTCAGGGAGAAACACTGAAATGGTTAGTCACTAACTGAAATGTTCTCAGCAAAATCAATGTTTTAAATATATATATGAAAAAATGATGAAAGACTTCTTTGTCCAATTGTGTGGGAAAGAAACAATTCCCACCAAAGAAAGAACTTATATGCGTTGCAGAATAAAGTATAAATCGAAAATAATAATCACTGTCTTCACGAAATATACAGGGCGTCCACAAAAAATACTTCTATAACCTGGTGGCGGTTATAACAACTCCACTCATCGCAACTATTGGCAACATAGTGAAAGAGTGGATTGTAGCATTTGTTGACTGCACAACTTTTTCAACTCTATCTTGTTCTTTGAACGCCAGAGTGCGATTTCCTGTCATTTCATATTGAACACCACTCTGATCGGCGTTCAAAACGTTTGCGGCAGCGATGCGTTTTTCATTGATTGTGTTGCTCATGCGGGTCGCAAATTTGTCTGCTTTCGTTTTCAAAAGCTCCTGATCTTCGAAGCAGGGCTTCGTCACGCGACTCGTGATTCGGCGGCTGGTAATTCTTAAACTGCTGTACCCACCAAGACGAAGCCTCGAACGAATGGGCGAAATCAAGTTTGGCTGCATTTTTCATCGCCCAGATTCGTATGTCATCGTCGTGAATTGGATGCCCAGCCGCACCAGTTGCGTTGAAATCGGCAAACGTGTCGTGGATTATTTTCTTCAGCTTCAATTCTCTGTTGCCACCAGATGCGAATTGCCTTTTCCACGCACGAATGACAGGTCAATCTGGTATCCAAGTGTGTTTCTTACGGATGGCAGTGATTTTTCTGCATTTGCCTCGCGGTGTCCATGCACAATCAAGAACCATCCACATCTCGTCGTCTGTATATTTCCGAGTGTCTGAATTTTTCGGACGAACTGCTGATGTCGATGGTTCATAATCAGGGTCTTCATCCAAAATCGAATAGCTCCTTCGTGATGTATGTAAATGTGCCACTGGTGTATCACCGTCAATCACGAGAAAGTCTGTCAAAACCAGTTTCTCAAATGACATCGCCTTTTTCACAGCCTTCAACAATCATGTCACTAATGGCGGATGCGAAGTCAATTTCACTTGACGTTTGTTCAGCAGATTTGATCTGATTCCGCTGGATATAGTCGCTGACTTGTTCAGTTACAATTGCCAAGACGTTGGCAATATTCATTTGCGGCATTTTGCACATTGACGTAACAAATGAACAACATTTGAGTACACATCAAAACAAGCACCTTGTTACCTCGGCGAGAGCACATTGACAACTGTTCGCATGTGTTTACAGTCCGAAGCTAGGCATGGGAGAATAGAAGTTGTTGCGCACTTTACCGCATAGATGGCAGTACCACACAGGGATTTTATTATGCGTGCAATATGGCTTATGATGCTTTCTCACTATGCATTTCACATAGATGATTAGCTTTAGAAGGTAGCAAGCTCTGTGAGTTGAGTTCATCGTTTTGTTTTCACCTACTTAACTAATTTCAAAATAACAAAATCTCGCAAAATGTGAAAAGTGACAAATCGACATAACTCCTTGAATACATTTATGTGGAAACTTTTTATTACAGATTCTTAATCAGCATCGTTAGTACTTTCGATTGATGTATGCACAACGTTCCAACTCGATATCAATTCTCCCTTCATTTCCTTGTTAGAAAAGGAAACAAAATCATCTCTTATGATATTTACAAATGTACAAATCAGACTCTTTATTTTATTTTTTTTTTTAAATGCCATAATATGAATCAAAGACACTACAAACGCTTCACTTTAAAAAAGGTATTACTACATTTTCTCAACATTGCACTTCGATAGTAACACACACAAAAACGAAATATAGTTGTTTGCATTAAGAAGATCGGGAAATTCGCAACTAGAAATAAAATAAAAAAAAGGTCCATTTCAGTTTTTTCTTTACAAAAAAAGACATTTTTTAAAATCCAGTTAACCCTTTTAGATTCTCGCATTTTTTGAGGAAAAGGTTGACTTTGAGGAAAGCAGTTACTGCTTCAGTTCTATTCGTCCGAGTATCATGATTGATACGTCATTCTCTTCAGAATAAAGCAAGTTTCAAATGGTATGCGCATATGTGCATTACTTACGAAAGAACGGAAATTCGGGGCAAATTAGGAAAATGTATCCTAATACAATCTGTTGAAAATACTACTGTTTATACGTAATGCGTATGGGAAGTTTAATTACAATATCAAATATAGTTACAAGGAAAAAAATATTTCTGTCCTGTTTGACTATACCATATTTGAGGGGAAAAAAGTAGAATACATAAAATAAAAAGTTTTCAAACACAGTAATGTTTATTGGAGTATTATGATACGTCTATGGAGTATTATAATACGTCTTTTTTTAACGAATGAAACAAGCTTTCAAATAGTACCATATGCATTTGTTCATAATGTACGAAAAAAGGAAATTTGGAATAAATAGGAAAATTTCCCTTTTTTAATTTGGCTCCCCCTGGAGCGGTCCCGGTTACAGGTACCCGAATATAATCTGCCTTGAAAAATACTGTGGCCAATACGTAATGCATATGCCAAGTTACGTTGCAATAACTAGTATAATTATCTATACGTTTGAAACTAAATAATTTGCATCAAAAAATTAGATGTTTAAGAGTTCCAGTTTCTTCATTGTAATAGTTTAAAGCATATTTCTCTTAGGAATGACTGAAATGACATAGTTAAAATAGATAAAATGGATTATACCGTGTAAACTAATCACGAAGCCCTTAATGTCGTAAGCAGACTAGTTGGCGATTTGAAATGGGAAATATGTGATCAAAGCATTTGGTAGTCCAATTGCTGTTGCTGCAGGTTTCTTTGACCGTTTTCCGCTACTTTTCTTTGTCAGGTAACTGTCCTGACGCTAGGGGGAGGTCGTACTACCCATTCCGTGTAGTGTGTCCCAGTAGTCATCTGAGTAGTCACTAGACCCGACACTGCTTGATTTCAATTTAAATGTGAATATTAAAATGAACTATAGAAGTAGAAACCATCTGAGGCTTTTTTTTTTTTTTTTTTTTTTAAACTGATGTGACTAAAGGATTGTATGTTAGTCAGCACATCCAATTTACGTTTTATTTAATCTTAATTATGATATATGTATGAGTTTAACTGTTCAGCTTTTTTTTTTTTTTTTTCTCAGTTAATCGTTTTTTGCACTTAGAGCGACTGAGGATAAAAGGAGCTACAGCTTTCGAAGATATCCTCGCTGAAACACACTGACACTGTAAGATTAGTAATATAATTTTGTTCACTTAATGTTATATTTTCGTCAAACGTACATTATAAGATAGGGAAAACATGCTGTTGTCTGTTGGCAATTACCGCTTCTTTTTGCGCACCTGAAAATAATACGTGGAAATTGGTGGTATTTGATGGTGAAAAGTTTTTCTTCATTAGAGATATGTAGGCGGATCATTAAGTAGCACACAGCAGTTTGTGTAGAAGAAAGTGTAATAGGTAACGCATCAGTAAGTAGGCTCGGCCGTCAAGTTTTATCAACACATTTCTCTCATCTTGGCCCAAGTTTCAAAATACCACGTTCATAGAAATCCATTTTTTGGTGGTGTAGCCATCTGTACACAACCGATTTGACTTCGTCATCGGAATTGTAATATTGGCTGGCCAAGAACTTCTTGATTGTTCATACGAAATGTTAAATATGTTCGACAGTGTTCGAAGATGGATTCACTGGTCATTATGAATGCCCTCGTCAATGACCGTAATACTCTGTTCACGTGATGCTATTACTGAACGTGGCAAGCCGACAAGGAGAATTTGTACAATTCGCGGCAAAAAACCTGCAACATGAGGATGTAAGTTTATTGTGAAGCTATGCCTAACAGCACAGGGAATGAACATAACGTCTAAGTGGAATGGATCACGCCAGGATAAACCTCGGCCTCCTCCCGTGCACACTTATTTTGGAGCAAAGGACTTCGTCATTTCGCAATAAACTTATATGCTCATGTTGCAGGGTTTTTTTTTGCCGCGGATTGTACCACCTGGAGATGTTGCTACGATCCATGAAGTTTTTCCTACACACACCGTTTCTCTATGAACTTCACTCGGGCTTTGTCCTTTTGACTCCTCCGTTTCCTGAAAGGAAAGGGAAAGAAAAGTCTAATACACCTGCAGTCTATTCAGTTCATACTTCTGCCGCTAAAGGTACATCTGATCAAACAACTTCCACTGCAGTGTGAACTTCTTAGTACTTTTTTTCTATTTTATTTCATGTTCGAGATTAGTGCGTTACTTATTGATCCGCCTTCGAAATTTAGTAGTAGCTTTTGATTTGTAATTTTTCTTCTTCTATTTTACAGTGAATTTTCTTTACCATGGTTAGCTTCTCGACCGAAAACATCGGGTAGTAACACCAACGCCACAAAACGAAGACACGATAATAAGAGATAGAAGAGAAATCATCTCCAACGGAGTATTGGCATGAGTGTCAAGTATTGACATATGCTATTAGTAGCATGACGTGTAGTGTTAACTATGTGAGGTGGTGATTGATCGTTGTGTGGAACTAAAGTGGCAAGGTAAAACATAATTGAAACAATTATTCAGGTACAAATTCCCTTGTGATAACGTTCGAACAATCCTTTTAAAAAAATTTAAAAGTTGTTCCTACTTTTATTGTAGGTACTCTTGGCGAACTCTTTTTTTTTAAATTCCATCCTGGAATGTACATTTATTGAGAGTTAAAAGAGTTATAGAAGTACACAAATGAATGCAGTGAGTCAAAGGTGAAAATGAGAGAGCGTTGTAAGACAATAATATGTTACTTCCAGTAATGAATTCACAAACAGTTGATATTTTACCAGTGCAGCTGACGTTAAATTGTGAGTTAATCTTGTTTGTCTTTTTTTGAAAATTAGAATATTTTGTTCTTTAAAAATTTGAATTGATGTGAAGCCAGATATTCAAACTATGTAATTTTACCTGAAACTATAGACCTGTGATGATCGGGGAAATGGGATGTGGGAAATTGTTAACTTGTATTTCACTTCGTTTGTAAAGCTGGCTTAAACGATAAAAGAATAATTGATATTTCTCTAAAAAGAATTATTAAAAAAGTTAAAAAGAGAAAAATGTGTGGCACAGGTAATTTCAAATTAATCAGTACTTGATGCGATATACTCAGATCTCTGAAGTTCTAGCCCGTTACGCAAATTATTCACTGTAATCTCCTTTTTCTCGCACTAAGTGTTCCCACTTGGCAATGCGAAGTGATAGTTGTAGATCATTCGTTTGTGCCACACTGTTGTAAATGACTGAATTGTGCTGTAAACTAAAAAGATTATATATATAAATATATATATTATCTATATACATAAAGAGAGATATTTGAGCTTTTAGTATATTGTTTTATTTTGAAATGTTCTCCTTTGTCAGTAATACGAGGGTCACTACGAAAGTTTTGAGATGTGAAATAACTTACGTACTTAAAATCAATTTAACACTTACATTTTCTCAAAGTATTCACCATTACACTGTACACACTTTTGGATTCTCGAACACCATTACACTGTACACACTTTTGGATTCTCGAAAACCACTTTTGGAAGCAGTGTTGCCAGTTGTTTTCTTCAAGTGTTGAAAGTTTATTCTCGTAAGCCACTACAGCTTCTTCAGGGCTGCAAAATCTCTTCCCACGCATGCGATCTTTGATCCTGGGGAACAGAAAAAAATCACGGGGCCAGGTCAGGGCTATACGGCGGATGAGTCATAAGTTTGACCTACGTAGATTCTAAAAACTGAATTATTATGATGGCCGTGTGTGCGGTCGCGTTGTTATGATGAAGCAGGATCCCATGCAATCCAGTTTTTGGACGCCGTTCCCGAAGCTTCTGGAACACTTTTGCTAGACAAACAGTGGTGTACCAATGAGCAGTACAAGTCCTTTGTTCTTCAAGTGGAAGAGTTGCAACATGGCCAGATTTGGAGAAGAAAGTTGCGACCATCTTCTTCCCTACACTTCGCGGTCGCTTCACTTCCATGGGTCGATTTTCGTCTGGAAAGATCCAAACTGTAGACTGGCATTTATTTTCAGGGTCAAATTGATAGATACAAGTCTCATCACCAGTAACAATGTCAGAGACACGTCGAGTATTGCCTCCATCAAATCTTGCAAGCATTTCTTCACACCATTCCACACGCATGCGCTTCTGCTGTTCAGTCAAAGTGTGAGGCACCCAACGAGATGAAACCTTCCTGAGCCGAAGATGATAATGAAGAACTTTGGTTACTGCTGGCGATCCAATGTTCACTGTCCTTGAAAGTTGTTCGAGGATTTTCTCGAATCATTTGTTCCACAGCGGCAATGTTTTCATCTGACACAGCTGTTGCCGGACGTCCAGCTCTCTCTTCATCTTAAGCGATGTCTGGCCTCTTCTGAATTCACCAAACCACCAAAAAATTGTAGCACGGGAAGGAGCAAGGTCCCCAAATGTCCCCTGCAAACGGTCAAGGCTTTGTGTCTCGTTCAAACCACTTTTGAAATCGTAAAGGATCATTGCCCGAAAATGTTCCCTTTCGAGCTCTATTCTAGACAGCCGAATACTGCTCACATCAACAAACAAGTGAAGGCGATACGGCCACGCCGATAAACGAGGCGAGTTGAAACTTGCTTCGCTTCTTCGCTCTGCATACCACTACCGAACGCAATTGTTGGAATTCAAATACTGTGCCACAACAATGCGTATCTCAAAACTTTCGTAGTGACCCTCATAGACCTCGAATTATTGGGTTCGAAGTCACATGTTTCTCTAATGTTTTTTACCCGACATCTCCTGTTTAAACCTACCAACTCCATTGACCAGTAGCATTTTGACTTTGGTTCTTACGAACCCGGCTTCGAGTGTAGATGAGAATATATTAAAGGTTTATGTATCAATATCTTCGTTAGTGTATACGGTACATTCTTCCAGTAGCCTGCATCATGTAGTTCGGATTCCACGTTAATTAGTCGGTCCCGTCTGATATAGCGTCGCTGCCGAAAGGGACGTTACACTCAAAATCAACTCAACTTCAGCAGCCTGCAATTTTCCTGGATTTTCATCCTACCTTCCCCAGCTTGGGAAACATTGCTCATCCATGTATATTTCTAATGCTAACATGAAAGTAGCTTATTAATTGTAATAACAGAATTCAGATGATGATTATGAAAGCAAATGAGATAAATTACTCAAACTATTTTGTAAATGATATAATTCTTTCAGATTAGGAATTATATTTTTGGGCATTACCTGCATCTATCATCTTTTAAAGCCCTTTACATTTGATAGATGACATCATTCGGCGATCACGTGACTGGGGAATGAAGCGGGCTGGGACCTCTTAGGTATCATTCAATCATTTGGCTGGTCTGAATGAGGAAAACTCAGGAGAAATCTCACTCAGGATGATTGGCCTAAAAAACGACTCGTACACCTTTTCGACCGAGTCCGTATCGGAAATCGAATCCGGGACTGCTCGAACCAAAGGGGAGAGCGTTAGCAGCGACTGCCCTACGCGTGGTCGCATAATTCTTTCAGATAAGTAATCTAGTTAGTCGTCTGCTGTACTCCCGCTTCTTCTAAGAGTACAAAAACTCTAAATCACACTTTGAACATACCTAACGGTGTATCAAAGTAAATTTCTGTATACGATCTGCCATATTTTAGTTTGATACTTTTTTTACTATTAAACAGTTCATGCAATAATATACAGGTTGGGGAAAGCAACTATATTTTCAAATGTTTATGTGCCATGAAATTAGGCAGCTATAGCATATGCCAATATTGCTTCACATATGTCAGTATTTATGCCTATGTTTTGCATCATGTTTGTATGCTTATTTCTTGTTTCATATGTATTGAATGACAAGTAGACTTACCATTGAGGAAAGAGCTAAAAGTCTTTTGAGGCACGAAATATATATTTGTTATAGCCCACGTTCATTGGTAATTGAGGAGTAAACTTGATAAAGGTGCTTTTCTAGATGAAATAAAAATTCTTACAAAAAGGCAATGATTCGGAGTGGAAGTGTATTGCCATCCGAATAATTGGAAATTCTTGGCCAGCCTGGGGAAAATGTGAAGACACTGAGAAATTTGAGCACGTTCTCCGTGTATGTGATAGTTGTTCTTGAAAAGTTGCGGTATCGACCATGGTCGTTTCATTATATTTATAAGTGCTTTCCCGAAGATTACAGTCGTATGGAATTTTGTGAAACGATACTTGCATGGAAGGAAAATTATGGCGATATGTTCAACAATAATACTCTACAGATGTTTATTTGACCAAGAATTTGTGCATGAAAAGAGATATGTAAGATGATATTTATGCAAGATACGTTTCCTCGCATTATGCCTGGTCTGTAAGAAATTGGTTCAGTAAACGCTTTCCAGAACAAGATAGATTGTCGAGAACCCACCGAATAGCCTTCACGAAGTCTAAACTTCATCTCTTGTAATCACGTTTTGTGAGTGAGGAAAGGAACAAACGTATCGGTACACCACACCTCTTGGTGGACATGAAAACAAGATTCGTTCAGTCATATCCGGTCTTATCTGTCGATGTCCTAAGAAAAGTTGTTCGTTTAGAGAAATGTGTTTAAATTTTAGAGGCCACATCGAGATATAATTTTAGGAGAAATAATGTATGCAATAAACAGCATCTGAGAAAGGAGCGCTGCTTTATTTTTGTATATGTTAGAAAATTCAGGATTTTAAAATTAAGAGTTATTTTCCTCACCCTGTATACAGTGATGAAAATTTTCCGATTCATAAAAACATACTCCACTTATTCCTACATCGTTGATTAGCCGTGATGTGAGGAGGAAAATTTTCTTCTGTGTTTTTCCGGAAAATTTTCCGTTCTTAACAAATATTAGTGATCAAGTAACAATTCCTCAGTATGCATAAAATTGATTGAATTCATATATAGAAATATTAAAAATTTAAAGATCGTTTAAAGAATCTGAAAATTTTCATGGCTCAGACAATTTTCAGTACTATGTAAGAACAAGTGGAACAAGTTTTCGTGAATCGAAAAATTGTCTATCCTGTACAGACGAAAATTTTCCGAAAAATTTTGAAACGGAAAATTTTCCGACTCAAAAACATACTCCACTTATTCCTACATCGTTGTTTAGTCGTGATGTGAGGTGGAAAATTTTCTTCTATATTTTTCCGGAAAATTTTCCGTTCTTAACAAATAGTGATCAAGTAACAGTTCCTCAGTATTCATAAAATTGATTGAAATTATGTATAGAAATGTTAGAAAGCGAAAAAATCGTTTAAAGAATCTGAAAATTTTCATGGCTCAGACAATTTTCAGTACCATGTAGGAACAAGTTAAACAATTTTCATGAATCGAAATATTTCCTGTCTTGTATGGAAAAATTGAAGAACTTTTTATGAGTCGGAAAATTTTCATCATTTTGAAGCAAAAAGTAAAACAACTTTTTGTGAATCGGAAAGTTTTATTGCTCTGTAGAAACAAGTGAAAGGAATTTTTATGAATCGGAAAATTGTCATCAGGATGTAGAAACAAGTGAAAAAACTTTTCATAATCCAGACAATTTTGGATATTAGGTATAGTGATGTTTAGTGGAAAATTTTCCTCTAATTTAACCACACATTCAGCTATAAAATTCAATTCCTGCAGAGGAAAGTTAGACAGCAACAAATTATCATTTTCCAATTAGCTTTCGGAAACCAGAAAATTTTCTAATATTTCAAGTTGGAAAGTAAAAATATACAGTGTTTCTCTTTCTCTCTGTGTGTGTGTCTGTGTGTAAAGTGCAGAGAACATACATCGAGTGCAGGGAACATGCTTTTAGAATGTAGCGCTAATAGTGCTGCTTTTTATGTTTCTTTTATTATTTTATTGGAAGAACAACTACACAAATCAGCTTCCTTATTAGTTATATTTCACTTTCCCTTCTGAATGAATATATGAATAAATAAATAAATAAATAAATATTTATTTCCAGAAAATGGTCAGTATTTGCTTTCATGAGTTACTTAAACTTGAATTTTGGGTAGTCAAAAATTTGCAGTATGAACTTTATATTATATCTATTTATTTATAAATGTTGCAGTATTTAAATCTATAAAAGTAGTAAAGTTATGAGAAAACCGTCTTATGCGTATTAAACTGTCGAAATCTAATATTGTTAGATCAAAGGTGGATTCTGAGGGAAGAACGCATTGAAGTTTTTGAAACATTCTTGAAATGAAGAGTCGTTAGATTTTCACTTCATGAAACTTTTTAAGACAATATTTATTACCAATAAATTTTACGGCTAAATAACGATGTAGGAATAAGCGAAGTATGTGTTTTTATGAATCGGAAATATGCATGACTTTTAATAGATTGAAATTTTAAATACTAGAATGGGATATTTGTACTCTACGAACTCAATGTGTGTTCTCTGTACTTTGCGCGCACACACACACACACACACACACAGAGAGAAAGAGAGAGAGGAGTTGAATTGAGTTGATTTTGAGTTTAACGTCCCTTTCAGCAGCGAGACTATATAAGAGGGACCAACTGATTAACGTGGAATCCGAACTACATGAGCTTTCGCTGGGAATCGAAGCCAGGTCTTCCATGCCAAAGGTGCATATGCTAAGCGCTTAGCAACGAAGGAGCTCGCAGATGAAGAGAGAGAAACACTGTGAAAAATTTTACTTCCCAACTTGAAATATTAGAAAATTTTCCGGTTCCCGAAAGCTAATTGGAAAATTATAATTTGTTGCTAACTAACTTTCCTCTACAGAAATTCAATTTTGTAGCTGAATGTGCAGTTAAATATAGTGGAAAACTTTTCACCTAACATCACTATATATAATATCCAAAATTGTCCGGATTATGAAAAGTTTTCATTTGTTTCTACATCGTGATGAAAATTTTCCGATTCATAAAAATTCCTTTCTTTTGCTTCTACAGAGCAATAAAACTTTCCGATTCACAAAAAGTTGTTTTACTTTTTGCTTCAAAATGATGAAAATTTTCCGACTCACAAAAAGTTCTTCAATTTTTCCATACAAGACAGAAAATATTTCGATTCATGAAAAATTGTTTAACTTGTTCCTAAATAGTACTGAAAAATGTCTGAGCCATGAACATTTTAAGATTCTTTAAACGATCTTTCACTTTTTAACATTTCTGTATATGAATTCAACCAATCTTATGATTGCTGAGAAATTGTTACTTGATTACTGATAGTTTTTTAGAACGGAAAATTTTCCGGAAAAATATAGCGGAAAATTTTCTGAAATGGAAAATTTTCCACCTCACATCACTACCTGTATATGTATACAGAGTTCTTAAGAATAATCCATGGCACAATGATTATGATACTCAAGGATACAATAAAAGATAGGAAACATAAAAAGAATAAACATCAAATACATTGTCACCTGAGGTGCAGAAGGAAACAAACAAAATTGAAAGTTCTGATGGAACAGAAGAGCGAGAGATTTTTGCAGCTTACACCATATTGTCTGTATCACTTTTAGTAGAGTTCTCAACAGTACTAGCAAAAGCAATCTGAGAGATGCATATCCACAAAACTGCAGAGAGTGCATAAAAGTCCTTCAGGAAGAGAAAATTCAACATTGTAACTGTTTTGTTTATGAATACTAGGGCTATTCTGAAAGTATTTAGTTCTTCCCACAAAAATCACTAAATTGATATCAGACATGTACACTTTCAAAGTACTCCAACGACACAAATACACTTTTTCATCCTTGGAAACCAATTGGAAAATTGTTCATTCCACACACACGTTAACATTATTCACAGCCTCCAAGTAAGCAGCGATGACATCAGCACATGGATAGCAACGCCCACATAACTGGTGTTTCATTTTGCGGAACATATAGAAATTGCACATGGCCAGGTCCGGCGAATAGGGTTGATGTAGCAACACTGACTCCTTCGCGGCTTAAAAAGTCTACAGTAGTATAGGTAATTCATTGTCATGTTGTAACAGCAGGTTACCAGATTTTTATCTTCGGTGTTGAACCTTCCATTTTTTGAACATATTGGGAAGACAAACTGTTGAGCACTACTCACCATTCACAAACGCCGATTGCCAAGTACAACTGTTGCAACATGTCCCCTCCATAAGATCATGTGATAGGGATTCCACGTTAATCAGTAGGTCCCGTCATGCTCTGGTGCTTTCCCGAACAACAGCTGCAGTGGTGGAGGTTTCTCACCTTCTTCCTTTTCAGTAAAGGTCTGGAAATAGAGCGATGTTACATTCAAGCTGTTTCCTTCTCTGTTTTGGAAATAATCTTTCAAATCATCCTTAATCTTCCCTATAGGCAAATGCCTCGCTGGTGCAAGTGACGTCAAACTAAAATCAACTCAACCTCCGTAAGAAGAATGCATCCATTTTCTTTCTGACACTTCGACTTTCTTCACTTTCGTTGGAGGTGATTCGTTCTCGAAGAACGTTTATGACTACTGCTTTGAAAGTGGATCATAATGGTAAATTTTCGTTTTGTCATCCGTGACGATGTTGTAAACATCAGTTGCACCTTGGTTGAATTTCTTCAACTTAAATTTACCCCTTCCCCCGCTGTTTTTCAATTTTCGTGGGTGAATGTTGAACCCAGTGAGAACATGTTTTGCTGGGACCGAAGTGTTCATGCATAAAATCTGCGTTGCTGTTGACCTAATATTGAAAGTCGTTTCTATCTTTTGAAAAGAATGGGGATCATCTTTCATCATTTGCCTGACAACTTTGATGTTTTCGGTTGTCATTGCATTGTTAGGCCATACCCTTTTTAAGTTTTCGAAACCAATTTCGAATACTGACTCCTGAAGGGACAGATTTCCCGAAAGTGCTCACTAAACTTTCAACGCACTGCTCTGTGGGTAAGATCTTTCTGTAATTGTACAAAACCATGGCACGAAAGCCACGTCTTTACGGCTCTATGACTAATAACACAATGGACAACACGCACTGTTCTAGCGCTCTTATCTCAGACTTCACTATCACTAATTCACTTTTTCCATTATTTGCTGAAGGTCAATAAACTTTAGATTGGCAATTCAAAGTTGCTGCCGCGTACCAAGGAACGACGGACCACGCCTGCAGTATGAGCGACTTCTGCAGCGACAATAAGCTATACATAAACATTTGTTGCCATATTCGCCTCTGTGAGATCGGAACAGTAATGCTTGGGTATGTGGACGTCATACACAGGCATTAGTCATATACGGACGGTCGTATGACCCGTGAACTGAATGTAAGGCACGCGGCTGGATGGATGGTTCTTCACAGGAATGCACTGTATGGCACTTGCAAAGAATAAGAAACTAACAACTGCAGATGTGTTACGCTTCCAAGATTTTTGTCATTGGGTTATACTTCAAACCACTATTATTGAGACATGCCTTACTTCAGTTTTGTTTAGATAGAACTACGTTCGGAATGGATGGAATCACAAACCTGCACAGTACTCACAATGTGTACTGACGAAGATATATGTTGGTAGGATTGTACTCCATTATTATCACCTTAGAATTAATGTGTAGACTGGTATTCTTGCTGATTGCCTTACCGGTCTCTACATTTGGCCCAACGGCTTACTGTAGCAGTTTACTTACAGTTCATGGGGAACACTCAGCCGGTATTGCTCGTAGATATGCATTAGCTGAGAGTCAACGTATGTGTTACCGCTATTCGTATTGTGCATGTTTTTGGAGCAAAATCATACTGTTCAGCATAATTCCGGAATCTTAAAGCGGATTCGCCAGTCCATGCTAAGGCATTGCAACGCTTGCATTGCTGCCCAGAGCGACCACTTTGAACATTTGCTGTAAAGATAGTGGCAAGGTAAACCAAATTATTTATAGCCATTGAAACGAATACATTCACTTTATGAAGATAGCATGCAACTACTTAAACATCGGGCACTACATCTTCCGCTGAGACACCAAAATTCCGTAAATGTATTATCGTTTGTGAGTGATCAGTAGCGTCGTTCATGCTCTTCAAGAAATTCATCCATTACTTCGCAGAGTTACCAGAAACCGTTTCCGCCTTATGAAGAAATCCCATACGCCACAATTGCATGATTCTGAAACATATACATTTACTTTTGGATAGAGCAGACTACAAGTAATAGATATACATTTGAACGATATTCAACTCGAAAGTTCATTTTCCTACGATTTCCGATTTCGGACATCTGTAACTGCTAAACTGTCCATTACCAGGGTGTCTACAGGTCATGAAAGTCAAGGAAAAGGCAAGAAATCAAACACTAGGTCAAGAAAGTCAAGAAATGGCACGATAGGTCAAGAATTTTTGTTTTATATCCCAATGATGATACACAGCATCAGTGATTTAACATAGATACTAAGAGATGTTAAAATGCTTAGCTGAGATATTGATGGATATTTCAGTCTGCTGTACAGTATTGCAACCAGATTCTTCACAAAACTGTAATGAATGGAATAAAGAACGCCAGAGAGCTCACTACCATTGACTTGACAAATTCGTCCAATATCAAGATGGCTTAGGATGTAGATGTTGGTTTTGGTACTTCTGCTACCTACAGAGGTTTATAGATCTGGAGATACTGACATTTAGGAACCAGTGCAGAGAATTTTTGATCACTGTTCGAGAAACTGTTGAAAAGTGCCCATTGTCCTGTAGAATTGTTGTCTTTCATTAGATGTAATGGCGAATAGCTCATTACGAGTGTCTCGCGTAACCCTTGCCATTGAAGAGTTTGTCTAAGAAGCATTTACCTCAGTCGATGGCCGATTGTGTGAAACGGGACTACCTTCCACTTTGCGATTTCCCTCGTTTTAAGGAAGTAGTTAAACCATTTGATTGGAAGACATTCAAACTAAATGTGCTTCTTACTAACGTTCTCCATGACACAGGTGTGAATAATGTTTTGATAACTAAGTTCTTTCTGCTGCTTCTGACCTTGTTTTACAACAATGCTGCTGTGGAAAGAGGTTTCTCAGTTAATAGTGTTTGGTAGAAAATTTGACAGAAGAGTCGCTTGTTGCTCAACAAGCAGTGGTACGGAGTAGATAAAGCTGCAGGAATGATTTCTAACGTTGAGATAACAGAAGCAATGATTTTGGCGGTAAGAAACTCATCTAGAAGACAGGAAGAAAGAATAGAAGATCAAAGACATGGTGGCGAGCGACCGGGAAAATCTGGAAAAATTAGGGAATTATGCAGTTCGGCAATTCTGCTAAGTCAGGGAAATTTAGTCTAAAATCTAATGTTTTTGCAATGTAAATTTCTTTTGTTGGGAAAAGAAAAGCCTAAAAAGAGTCTTCCCTCTGTGTATCGCTAACGTGTATTTAATAACGCTTCTACCAGGTAATCTATTTGATAGAACTAGAGATATGCTTATAATGCAAAGGGGGAAGGGGAGCTAGAGGATTTTTCGATTTCTATCGGAACTGTCCACCTGATCCGGTACTATCAGTCATTTCGAATTCTACCGAGGTCCATGCTAATGGGCGCTTCCGAAAACATCCTTCCATCACGTCGCGTAGCACTCTTCCGCTATTCTCACTCGATTATGCGTTACTCTACGTATCCGAAATGCAACTGATATTCTTCTGTTTTTATTGCTGTTTCTGACAGCAGGGGGCAGGTGTGTCGCGGTGCGCGCCCAAAAGAGGCATCCATTTTACATATTTGCTCAAATCATTATTTTTGAAGTACTTTCTAAACATTTTTAAAAGTACCGATAAAAATTCTCTCTATGGGCCAGTCCTACCCCCTCTTGTTATCTCTCCACAACCTGATATAATTACACGATGCAGCCACTGATTACAGTACTAGTGTGTAGCTTGTGTGTTAAGTGAGAGTTACTGCCGCGAAATCTTTCTAACTTATTAGGCGAATAAAGTTATCCACACATTGTAGGACTGGCCCTATAAATAGCCCATTCCTTAAGGATATTTGGAATCAAACCAGTAATTATAACTGTTAACTAGTCACCTTACTCCCACCGTTTACTAATTACATTCTTTGTACATTGCTTCTCATTTTAAATATATATATATATATATATCAAACCGTTCCTGCTGAATTAGGTCACCCCAAACGTTGGATACCGGCTGAGTGATGGTTGATCCAGCTGAACGGAGGACCAATTCGGAGGCGCCAATTGTGGCTGGTAGATCTTCTGTTAAATCGGACTGTTCGGTAGAAATCGAAAAATTCTCTTTGCGAAATCTCCGTGATGAAGAATCGAATAACTTCGAACGTACCCTCTTGCTCGCTACGTGGCTTTCACTTGTTATCCAGCGGGATTGTTCCTTTGTTGTTTCGAGATGAGGTTGGTTAGGTTCATTAGTTAAGTTTTCATCGAGTAGCATAATTCCTGTTCGCGTTTAGTGATAAAATTAACTTTCAGTGATTGCAGTTTGTGTGATAATGTCTAAACATACTGTATTTCAGTCTGATTGGTTAAATGATCCTTTATTTCGTTGTTGGATCCAAAAAGTGCCCGATAACACCAAAGCTTACTGCAGAGTGTGTAAAAAACTTTTAATTTGAGCAACATGGGCCGTAGAGCTCTTACAAGCCACATGAGTGGTGACAAACACATAAAAAATTTTGATGCTGTACGTAATTCAGCGGCGTTACATTGCTTTCTCGAACAAGGAAAGAAAGTTTAAGAAAATGAACAAACTGTGGAAACGGATCCCAAAAGTGTCAGTGTTACAAGTGAAGCTTAACAATATCGGAATTTCAGAAGTAAGCCTCTTTAACAGCTAATCCTGAACAGGGTAAACCTACTCAAGGTACTTCTCCCCGTGGATTAGACATATTTCTTCTTAACGATAGTGTGACTAAAGCAGAAATTTTGAGGTGTCTGCGGAGCGTAATGAACCATTCTTCGTTACGTACAAGTGGTAGTGACGTGTGTATGTTTCCGGACAGTGCAATTGTCGCCAAAATGCAACTGCAGCGACATAAAATAGAATATGTAATAACGTATGGTATTGCACCTTTTTTGAAACGAACTTTTGCGCAAAAAAAAAAAAAAAAAAAAAAAAAAGTTGTAGAATTTGACGAGTCATTAAATAGTCTCCCAAAAACAACAGATGGACATATATGTGCGATATTGGGATAGCGTCGAAGAGAAAGTTAATACACGCTACCTAATTTCAGTGTTTTTCGGTCGGTCCATCGCTCTTGACTTACAAGGATTTAAAGAAAGCATAATGGAATTGGAAGAAACTAAGATAATTCAAATATCAATGGACGGGGTGAATGTGAACCATAAATTTTTGAGAGATTTAAAAGAAGACCTCAAAAGTAAGTTACCAAGTGGAGGATCTGTCTTGGACATGGGAAGTTGTGGATTACACACAGTAAGTATATGTAATGTAGCCCAAGTCTGTGCACTTTTTGGGAGTTAAGTGCATGAGATGTCCCCCGTTGCAAACTAAAATTACTAATATATATATATATATATATATATATATATATATATATATATATATATATATATATATATATATATAAAGTGTAGAAAGAAGAAATAAGGCTGCTGCTGTGTCGGATAATACATATTATAAGGGCAGTTCCTAGTTATTTTAGCAGAAGTGTATTGACACTATTCTGATACATGGTTCCACCGATTTTGTTCAGTTCTTACATTTTTCGATATAATTTTGGACATTTTTAATTACGTTAGGTTGGACCATCTTAAGTTAGTTTTGATATGAAGAAAACGGGCTGTGAGTAAACACTGACTGCCACGTTGGTTAGCCTGTAACCGCTACTTTGAAACTAGAGTTGGCCATGAAATCGCTAAGAAACTTGGGTTTTTATCCTATTCTACCTGTAAGTTTTATATTTGGTAGAACCATGTTTCAGAGTTAATCCAGTGTATCCATTCTAGGATAAGAGACATACATTACTTTCTGTTGGAAGTAGGCGACTTAAACTAACCGAATTTATCCTGGTCTAATCTAAAACAATGTTAAAGACGCGTAAATCAAAAAGCAAACAAAAAATCTAATGATTTTGTCTTTTCGCTTGCTAAACATCATCTGCACTTTGGCCTATTTTGCATAATGAGGATAGTAAGTTTCTGTGCGTTTGTTTACGTGTATTTACGCGTATGCGCTAAATAATTTACATGAGAAAGGAAATTGAATAGGATATACATAAAATACATGGGCAAATTATGTGGCAGGGAGTGAAAATATTTGAAATAAAATGCTTGAAAATAAAATGAGTGACAATATATATATATATATATATATATATATATATATATATATATATATATATATATTTAATGAATATTACTAACAAACCATTAATAAATTCATAACTTGTCGAAATTCATGCAGGTGAATAAACTTAAGAATGACCGTGAATTGCAATTAGCGAACCTAGGTTAATCTAATCTACAATGATTTACCGAAGTACGAGAACCATATTATTACAATAGTCCATCCATGACATTTATTTTGTATTAATAGGAACAAATATATTAGTATATATGTGATCGACTTGGAGGAAATCAGTTTTATACCTAAAATAACAGCCTATGCGAGAAAACGCGTTTAACATCACACTTTCAAGGCTGTTCCCACATAAGGGGTTAGCAAAAGTAGTCGTCTAGTCGAATCAGCTGCAGATCTTGGAATGCAACAAACGACATATGAGAACATGTGAAGGCATAGAAAACGTCAAAACCGGTAAATCGATTTTGTGGGGGCAAAAGTTTGGTTTCTTTCAGCTGGTTCGTGTATTCGTAAAGTGAATTTGGTATAAGTTTAGTATCATCATCCCAGTTCTGAAGAGAACAGAATCTAACCTAAACTAACATCACCTTAAGATATACCAAAAATTTTCCCGCATTTTTTGTTTTCTTAAAGTCCCAAAAAGCTGCGGTGATGATACTAAATATTTGCCGTGACTTTCATATTTTCGAATAAAGTTTCGTGCAACATTTCTGATTTTTTAATTTATTTTTTTCATAGGCATGGTTCGTTCAAGACTGCAATGACTGAGACCGATTGGGACGTTATGCCATTCCTGAGGGCACTCTATAATTTATTCAAAAATAGTCCTGCAAGAAGGACTCTGTATACAAGCATTACCAAGTCTACTATTTTTCCGAAGAAGTTTTGTGCTATTCGTTGGGTGGAGAATGTGGAAGTTGCTCAGCGTGCATTGGATATGTTGCCGAACTTAATTATGTTCGTCAATGAAGTGAAACAAAGTAAAAGCATTGACACACCCAGTTTTCAAGCGGTAGCTTCCCACATAAGTGATCCCCTACTTGCTGCGAAGTCAGTTTTTTTAAAGGAGCAGCCTGTGATGTTGAACCTTTCTTATGTCAGTTTCAGAGTGATGTGCCGTTAGCCCCATTCCTCTAATGATGATCTTCGGATCATCATAAGAACACAAATGGAGAAAATTATTCAGCCACAAGTATTGACAAGAGGTGAACAATCTCTCATGGCTATAGAGTTGGCGGGTAAAAATCTTCTGCTACCAACAGAAGTAAAGATAGGAAATTCCAGTAAGAATGCAATTAGGAAAGTGCATGACACTGTCAAAGACATAGATGTATTAAAGTTTAGAGAAAATTGCAGATCTGCCCTGATAAAGTTTATTTCAAAAATGCTGGAAAGGTCTCCATTGAAGTATAAATTAACAAGAGCGATTTCCTCTTTCGACCCCACAGTTGCACTTAACATGAACATCGCTAAGAAAAGGATGGAGCTGTTATTAACTATTCTGTTGGAGTGCAAGATATCAAGTTCCACGCCAGAAAGAAGTTTAAGGGAATATGAGAAACTCCGTGTTGAAAAGCGACTTATTCATTCTGCTAGAAATGCATATGGTAGATATAAGGAGGCTCAGAAGGAGAAGTAAAAGAACTTAGATGAATCAGCTTTGCGGATCCAGAAGGAAAGGCAAGCTGCTTTGAAAGTGAAGCAGTTAGAGAAGCGGACGAAAATTTTGCAGCAAGCCCAAAGAGAAGCAGATCTTCTTAATGAGGAAATTGAGAAGTTGAAAAAGCAGTAAGCCAAAAGCAGATAAACACGGGCACTTGTTACGTATGTGCAGAAACTTAAATTGCAAATAGTGTCTTTCAAAGTACTAAATAGTGGGTGCGTGTATATATGTATATATAATGTCGTTCTGTGAACAACTTTTTTTTTTGAAGAACTTCTAGTTGTCATTTAAGGAATTTTAGTTTCCGTCATTTATGAAGGGGTAGGTATGAGCTTTGAAAACCTTACTTATTTAGGTCGATATTTCAGTTACATATATTCTTTAATTTTAGTTGCTAATAGTTCTATGAAAATAATGTTTAGTTATAGTTCCGTCGGTCAGGGAAATATTGACAGTCAGGGAATTTCAGAAATGCATATCGCTCGCCGCCCTGAAAGAGAAGGAAGTGGCTAACAGTAAGAGAAAGACTGTACAAGAATTAAGTTTGTCAGAGATGGAGACTTATGCAGCAAACACACAAAGAAGTTGATTCTTTGGACAGAGAAATTACAAGTCCAAAAAAGAAAATGAGTATGTTGTATTTGTTACTGCTTACATTTTTGCTTACTAATGGGTCTATTTTTCATTGCTTTAAAAGTGTGAGATGAGTGAAGATGCAAGTACAAATGTGCAAGTTACCATATGTGTTTTGGTGACTGACTTTTTTGTCACGATAGCGAGTATTTGTACGAATGTACTTTCACGATAGTAGAATGTGGTAAATTACTGTAATTACATGTAATCTCTGTCATTTAGTAGTAGTGTATTCACAGAGAAAGTATTAATTATAATTATTTAGTAGTAGTGTATTCACAGAGAAAGTATTAAGTATAATACAACAATAGATAAAGCCAAAGCCATACACCATCCAGGATGAAGTTAAAGTGTATTCTAAGAGGTAACACTGAGATGATAAGATTAGGTAAATTAGATGTGCAATCTTTATTAATTACAAGTTGTTAAGGCAAAAGTGTAAAATACTTTTAGCTTTCATCTTAACCAGCCATTGGTAGTGGAGCAGGCCGTTTTGGCGCGAGACGTTTGGGCGCAAAGCCGTATATCTAAATAGGTTAATCTACTTAAACGGGTTATAATGTATTTCATAACGAGAACCCGAATGTTTTCGCACTAAAAGCCTTGAAAATAGCCACTAACATTACAAATACTCTGTCATAAAAAATAACTGCACAACTTGAGAAATTCAGAAAGATGAAATTTGACCGTTTTCTTTAAAAAAGAAATCAAAAATTAAATTTTCGTTACGTTATAGTATGCCCTATGATAAACAGTCACTGAAAGTCTCAGTTGCATTAAATGCTTAGACCTAGTTTAGTTCTAGTAATTTTTTGTATAATGCAGAAAGAAAAAAAAATCTTATGTTACCATAACATTATCATTACAGGACGGAATTATGGGCCAAACCCAGCAAATATTCTATTGTACAATATCAAGTTTCAAAATTCTGTAGAATAGTGCGAATTCTTTCATCTGTCCGAATATATTTACTTCTTTCCTTGGGAGAGTTTTCTTCTCAAAACATTGCCTCGTACACTAAGTCCTGCTTTTTTTTTGTGTGTGGTCCTCCGAAGTGCATCAATAAACCGCCAAGTCGACCAATATCGTTCCTTTATATTGGATATACTATAAAGGACAGAAGTTTATTTTGGGGTGTCACAGGCTGCCTACAGTAAATTTTATTTGGACCACTCTTCGCATTTCAATGTATAGTTAGCGCCTAGTTTTTATGAAATCTGAAATAACTTTCTATTAATACAATAGAGTCTCAACTATCCGGCCTAATGGGCATATCGAATAATGAAAAAGCATTCAATAGATTCTCACTTCCTGAACCACCCATAACATTAAAAACACCATTTTTTTTTCCAAAAAAATCTCTTATTCATTTTTCTGACCTCTTGGTACAGGCCAGTACTAATAAAGATTTCTTATGTTTTGTACCATGCATTTTAATAATTTATTATAGAAAAAGGAAATGCAAAAATAAAAATATGTGCAGTATTGTACACATTTCAAGTCACATCTTTAAAATAGCTGAAAAAAAAACTTTTTTTTCCTACACAAATTATAAGTCCTTATTATACAGGGTGGTCGTGCATCAATGACGGAAAATTCGGGAGATGAATCTACAGGTAAAAACAAGCAAAAAATGTCATATGAACATTGGGTGAATGCGGCTTCGTTTGGACGCTAGAGGCGTCTGAAATGTCACCTTCCGAGGACACCTTCCGAGGTGCCTATATCGCAAGAACGGAGAGAAATACGTATGTCGGGGCAAAAGATATCAAAGGAAACCCCATTCGAAGAATCCAATTATGCATACACTGAGAAAAAAAATTGTAGGTGGCGTACTTAAAAAGATAGGTTACATGCGTAATTCCTGTAGTTTTTGGACTTAACGTACAGAGGACGTATAACTGAAAACGCATGTTTTATAATACTTTCTGTATAAGTGTTCCATCTATACGTACTTTCTGTATGAAACAATGTAGGCGGTCAGGATCTCACATACAAATGGACGTATATAACATATAGCTGACGAAGGTAACCTAAGTATATGCATGTGATATACGGAAAACTGTTAGATGTCAGACATCCTGCAACGGCATGATGTAACATTTAAGGGCAGTGCCTATGTGGCATACGGATAACGTATACTCCGTATTGATTTCTATAGTAAGCAAGAGGACACCGTATATTTGTACAATATACCGCTGTCCGGAGAACGGATTTTTCTCTGTGTACGTGATGGCGAAACAGTGGCGGCGCTAGAGGGGGCACAAAGAAAATGAATGAAACATGGAGAAAAGTGAACAATTTACACTGAAAAATTGTAGGAGGGGTGTTACTTGGAACATGCAGAAACAAATGTTAATGAACAAAGGCAACAATGGCTACGCTGTAGGAACACTATGGGAGGCGACATGCAGGAATACAGTATCTTTGTAACGGAAAGAACTAGGAATGTCGGGTCAAAAGATGTCAAAGAAAACCCCATCCAAAGAATTCAGTTATGCGTGAGTGATGGCGAAACAGTGGCGGCGCCAGGGGGCATAAACGAAGTAAATGCCACGCGGAGAAAACTGAACAATTTACATTGACAAACTGTAGGAGGGGATGTTACGTGGAACATGCAGCAATAAATGTTAATGAACAAAGACAACAATGTCTACGCTGTAGGGACACTATGCGAGGCTGAATGTAGGAATAAAGTATTTTTGTAACGGAGAGAAATAGGAATGTCGGTTCAAAAGATATCAAAGGAAACCCCATCCGAAGAATCCAATTAAGCGCAAGTACTGCGGAACAGTAGCGGCGCATGGGAGCTACAAAGAAACTGTTAAACACTCTTAGTGATGATACGTGCAAATCGTACAAAACACGTACGGAAGATGAGGCCCAGTGTACTCTTCACGTAACCCCACAGGAAAAATCTAAGGTATTCAGATCTGGTGAACGTGGGGGCCATACTCCTTTGCTTCCACGATATATCTACCTGTGTGGAACATTTTTCGTTCAGATATGCACGAATAGTGGGACATGAATGGGATGGGACGCTATCATGCATAAACCACATACACTGTTGTGTCCTCAGTGGCACGTCTTTAAGTAGAATAGGTAGGCTCTAGGTCAGAAACTGGAGATATGATATTGCTTGCGTTCAATCGCTGTGGTAAGAAGTGATGTTTCACAACATCGTCATCAATAATACCAGCCAATACATTAAATTGGAACGCTGATGATGCTTGTCTCTACAATTGCATGCGGGTTGTTGGGTGTCCATCGAAGGTCATTGCGGACATTTGTGATGCCATCCCGTATGAATGCCTCATCCGAGAACCATCTGTGCTAGAACTTTTTTCCGCGTTTCATTCACTTTCTTTGTGCTCATTGGGCCGCCACTGATTTGCCATCACTTATGCATAATTGGATTCTTTGGATGGGTGTTCCTTTGAAATCTTCTTACCCGACATTCCTACTTCTCTCCGTTATACAGATACTGTATTCCTACATTCCGCCTCCCATAGTGTCCCTATAGCATAGCCATTGTTGCCTTTGTTCATTAACATTTGTTGCTGCATGTTCCACGTAACATCCCCTCCTACAGTTTGTCAGTGTTCAGTTTTCTCCGCGTTGCATTCACTTCGTTTGTACCCCCTGGCGCCGCCACTGTTTCGCCATCACTTATGCATAACTGAATTCTTTGGATGGGATTTTCTTTGACATCTTTTGATCCGACATTCCTAGTTCTTTACGTTACAAAGATACTGTATTCCTACATTCCGCCTCCCATAGTGTTCCTACAGCGTAGCCATTGTTGCCTTTGTTCATTAACATTTGTTACTGCATGTTCCAAGTAACATCCCCTCCTACAATTTTTCAGTGTAAATTGTTCACTTTTCTCCATGTTTCATTCATTTTCTTTGTGCCCTCTCTAGCGCCGCCACTGTTTCGCCATCACTTATGCATAATTGGATTCTTCGGATGGGGTTTCCTTTGATCTTTTGACCCGACATTCGTACCCCCGTGAAGTTAGCGACTAAAAGTTTAATAAATCGATATTTTTTTTAGAGTTCTGAGTAGCACTCAAAAAGTTCTAGAGTTCTTGATAGGTTAGACCAATAGTTATGGGTAAATAAAGATTTTATAGCGATTTTAAAATTTTGGTGCTAACTTCACGCAACACCAAAAATCTTAAAATCTCTATATTTTTTTAGAGTTCTGAGTAGCACTCAAAGAGTTCTAGAGTTCTTGCTAGGTTAGACCAATAGTTCTGGGTAAATAAAGATTTTATAGCGATTTTAAAGTTTTGGTGCTAACTTAACGCAACACCAAAAATCTTAAAATCTCTATATTTTTTTAGAGTTCTGAGTAGCACTCAAAGAGTTCTAGAGTTCTTGATAGGTTAGACCAATAGTTCTGGGTAAATAAAGATTGTATAGCGATTTTAAAGTTTCGGTGCTCACTTCACGCAACACCAAAAATCTTAAAATGTCTATTTTTTTTAGTTCTCAGTAGCACTCAAAGAGTTCTAGAGTTCTTGATAGGTTAGACCAATAGTTCTGGGTAAATAAAGATTTTATAGCGATTTTAAAGTTTCGGTGCTACCTTTACGCAAAAACAAAAATTATATAATGTCTATATTTTTTAGAGTTCTGACTAGCACTCAAAGTGTTCTAGAGTTCCAGCTAGGTTAGACCAATAGTTCTGGGTAAATAAAGATTTTATAACGATTTTAAAGTTTCGGTGCTACATTCACGCAAAAAAAATCATAATATCTATATATTTTTAGAGTTCTGAGCAGCACTCAAAGAGTACTAGAGCTTCTGCTAGGTTAGAGCAATAGTTCTTTGTAAATAAAGATTTTATAGCGATTTTAAAGTTTCGGTGCTCACTTCACGCAACACCAAAAATCTTAAAATGTCTATATTTTTTAGAGTTCTGAGTAGCACTCAAAGAGTTTTAGAGTTCTAGCTAGGTTTGACCAATAATTTTGGGTAAATAAAGATTTTATGGCGATTTTAATGTTTCGCTGCTAACTTAGGCAAAACCAAAAATCTTAAGATATATATACTTTTTTGAGTTCTGAGTAGCACTCAAAGAGTTCTAGACTTCTTGGTAAGTTAGACCAATAGTTCTGGGTAAATAAAGATTTTATAGCGATTTTAAAGTTTTTGTGCTAACTTCACGCCACACCAAATATCTTAAAAAGTCTATATTTTTTAGAGTTCTGAGTAGCACTCAAAGAGTTCTGCAGTTCTAGCTAGGTTTGACTAATAATTTTGGGTAAATAAAGATTTTATAGCGACTTTAATGTTTCGGTGCTAACTTCAGGCCGAACCAAGAATCTTAAGATATCTATACTTTTTTAGAGTTCTGAGTAGCACACAAAGAGTTCTAGAGTTCTTGCTAGGTTAGATCAATAGTTCTAGAAAAATAACGATTTTATAGCGATTTTAAAATTTCGGTTCTAACTTCACGCAACACCAAAAAGCTTAAAATATTTATATTTTTTAGAGTTCTGAGTAGCACTCGAGGAGTTCTAGAGTTCTTGATAGGTTAGACCAATAGTTCTGGGTAAATTAAGATTTTATAGCGATTTTAAAATTTCTGTGCTGACTTCACGTAAAACCATAAATCTTAAATCTCTATAGTTTTTAGAGTTCTGACTAGCACTCAAAGAGTTGTAGAGTTGTTCCTAGGTTAGATCAATAATTTTGGGTAAATAAAGATTTTATAGCCATTTTAATGTTGAGGAGCTAATTTCACGCAAAAACAAAAATCATAAAATCTCTATATTTTTTGAGTTCAGAGTAGCACTCAATGAGTTCTAGAGTTCTTGATAGGTTAGACCAATAGTTCCGGGTAAATAAAGATTTTATAGCGATTTTAAAGTTTCGGCGCTGACTTCACGTAAAACCAAAAATTATAAAATCTCTATCCTTTTTAGAGTTCTGACTAGCACTCAAAGAGTTCTAGAGTTCTAGCTAGGTTAGACCAATAGTTCTGGGTAAATAAATATTGTATAGCGATTTTAAAGTTTCGGTGCTCACTTGACGCAACACCAAAAATCTTAAAATGTCTATTTTTTTAGAGTTCTGAGTAGCACTCAAAGAGTTCTAGAGTTCTTGATAGGTTAGACCAATAGTTCTGGGTAATTAAAGATTTTATAGCGATTTTAAAATTTCGGTGCTCACTTCACGCAACACCAAAAATCTTAAAATGTCTATATATTTTTAGAGTTCTGAGAGGCAGTCAAAGAATTCTAGAGTTCTTGATAGGTTAGACCAATAGTTCTGGGTAAATAAAGATTTTATAGCGATTTTAAAGTTTCGGTGCTCACTTCACGCAGCATCAAAAATCTTAAAATGTCTATATATTTTTAGAGTTCTGAGTAGCACTCAAAGAATTCTAGAGTTCTTGATAGGTTAGACCAATAGTTCTGGGTAAATAAAGATTTTATAGCGATTTTAAAGTTTCGGTGCTCACTTCACGCAACACCAAAAATCTTAAAATGTCTATATAGTTTTAGAGTTCTGAGTAGAACTCAAAGAGTTCTAGAGTTCTTGATAGGTTAGACCAATAGTTCTGGCTAAATAAAGATTTTATAGCGATTTTAAAGTTTCGGTGCTAACTTCACGTAAAACTAAAAATCTCAAAACGTCTATATTTTTTAGAATTCTGAGTAGAACTCAAAGTGTTCTAGAATTCTTTATAGGTTAGACCAATAGTTCTAGGAAAATAAAGATTTTATATCGATTTTAAAGTTTCGGTGCTACCTTTACGCAAAAACAAAAATCATATAATGTCTATATTTTTTAGAGTTCTGAGTAGCACTCAAAGTGTTCTAGAGTTCCAGCTAGGTTAGACCAATAGTTCTGGGTAAATAAAGATTTTATATCGATTTTAATGTTTCGGTGCTACCTTCACGCAAAACCAAAAATCATAAAATGGCTATATTTCCTTAGAGTTCTGAGTAGCACTCAAAGATTTCTAGAGTCCCTGCTAGGTTAGACCAATAGTTCTGGGTAAATAAAGATTTTATAACGATTTTAAAGTTTCGGTGCTACATTCACGCAAAAACAAAAATCATAATATCTGTATATTTTTAGAGTTCTGAGTAGCACTCAAAGAGTTCTAGAGTTCTTCATAGGTTAGACCAATAGTTCTTTGTAAATAAAGATTTTATAGCGATTTTAAAGTTTCGGTGCTCACTTCACGCAACACCAAAAATCTTAAAATGTCTATATAGTTTTAGAGTTCTGAGTAGAACTCAAAGAGTTCTAGAGTTCTTGATAGGTTAGACCAATAGTTCTGGCTAAATAAAGATTTTATAACGATTTTAAAGTTTCGGTGCTACATTCACGCAAAAACAAAAATCATAATATCTGTATATTTTTAGAGTTCTGAGTAGCACTCAAAGAGTTCTAGAGTTCTTCATAGGTTAGACCAATAGTTCTAGGAAAATAAAGATTTTATATCGATTTTAAAGTTTCGGTGCTACCTTTACGCAAAAACAAAAATCATATAATGTCTATATTTTTTAGAGTTCTGAGTAGCACTCAAAGTGTTCTAGAGTTCCAGCTAGGTTAGACCAATAGTTCTGAGTAAATAAAGATTTTATATCGATTTTAATGTTTCGGTGCTACCTTCACGCAAAACCAAAAATCATAAAATGGCTATATTTCCTTAGAGTTCTGAGGAGCACTCAAAGAGTACTAGAGCTTCTGCTAGGTTAGAGCAATAGTTCTTTGTAAATAAAGATTTTATAGCGATTTTAAAGTTTCGGTGCTCACTTCACGCAACACCAAAAATCTTAAAATGTCTATATTTCTTAGAGTTCTGAGTAGCACTCAAAGAGTTCTAGACTTCTTGCTAAGTTAGACCAATAGTTCTGGGTAAATAAAGATTTTATAGCGATTTTAAAGTTTTTGTGCTAACCACGCCACACCAAATATCTTAAAAAGTCTATATTTTTCTAGAGTTCTGAGTAGCACTCAAAGAGTTCTGCAGTTCTAGCTAGGTTTGACCATTAATTTTGGGTAAATAAAGATTTTATGGCGATTTTAATGTTTCGCTGCTAACTTAGGCAAAACCAAAAATCTTAAGATATATATACTTTTTTGAGTTCTGAGTAGCACTCAAAGAGTTCTAGACTTCTTGGTAAGTTAGACCAATAGTTCTGGGTAAATAAAGATTTTATAGCGATTTTAAAGTTTTTGTGCTAACTTCACGCCACACCAAATATCTTAAAAAGTCTATATTTTTTAGAGTTCTGAGTAGCACTCAAAGAGTTCTGCAGTTCTAGCTAGGTTTGACTAATAATTTTGGGTAAATAAAGATTTTATAGCGACTTTAATGTTTCGGTGCTAACTTCAGGCCGAACCAAGAATCTTAAGATATCTATACTTTTTTAGAGTTCTGAGTAGCACACAAAGAGTTCTAGAGTTCTTGCTAGGTTAGATCAATAGTTCTAGAAAAATAACGATTTTATAGCGATTTTAAAATTTCGGTTCTAACTTCACGCAACACCAAAAAGCTTAAAATATTTATATTTTTTAGAGTTCTGAGTAGCACTCAAAGAGTTGTAGAGTTGTTGCTAGGTTAGATCAATAATTTTGGGTAAATAAAGATTTTATAGCCATTTTAATGTTGAGGAGCTACCTTCACGCAAAAACAAAAATCATAAAATCTCTATATTTTTTAGAGTTCTGAGTAGCACTCAATGAGTTCTAGAGTTCTTGATAGGTTAGACCAATAGTTCCGGGTAAATAAAGATTTTATAGCGATTTTAAAGTTTCGGCGCTGACTTCACGTAAAACCAAAAATTATAAAATCTCTATCCTTTTTAGAGTTCTGAGTAGAACTCAAAGAGTTCTAGAGTTCTAGCTAGGTTAGACCAATAGTTCTGGATAAATAAAGATTTTATAGCGATTTTAATGTTTTGGTCCTAACTTCCCGCAAAACCAAAAATCGTAAAATGATTATATATTTAGAGTTCTGAGTAACACTCAAAGAGTTCTAGAATTTTTGCTAGGTTAGATCAATAGTTCTAGGAAAATAAAGATTTTATCGCGACTTTAAAGTTTCGCTGCTAACTTCAAGTAAAACCAAAAATTTTAAAATGTCTATATTTTTTAGTTCTGAGTAGCACTCAAAGATTTCCAGAGTCCCTGCTAGGTTAGACCAATAGTTCTGGGTAAATAAAGATTTTATAACGATTTTAAAGTTTCGGTGCTACATTCATGCAAAAACAAAAATCATAATATCTGTATATTTTTAGAGTTCTGAGTAGCACTCAAAGAGTTCTAGAGTTCTTCATAGGTTAGACCAATAGTTCTTTGTAAATAAAGATTTTATGGCGATTTTAATGTTTCGCTGCAAATTTCAGGAAAAACCAAAAATCTCAGATATCTATATTTTTTAGAGTTATGAGTAGCACTCAAAGAGTACTAGAGCTTCTGCTAGGTTAGAGCAATAGTTCTTTGTAAATAAAGATTTTATAGCGATTTTAAAGTTTCGGTGCTCACTTCACGCAACACCAAAAATCTTAAAATGTCTATATTTTTTGGTCCTAACTTCCCGCAAAACCAAAAATCGTAAAATGATTATATATTTAGAGTTCTGAGTAGCACTCAATGAGTTCTAGAATTCTTGCTAGGTTAGACCAATAGTTCTAGGAAAATAACTATTTTATCGCGACTTTAAAATTTCGGTGCTAACTTCACGTAAAACCAAAAATTTTAAAATATCTATATTTTTTTAGAGTTCTGAGTAGAACTCAAAGAGTTCTAGAGTTCTTGCTAGGTTAGACCAATAGTTCTGTATAAATAAGGATTTTATAGCTATTTTAAAGTTTCGCTGCTAACTTCATTCAAAATCAAAAATCTTAAAATCTCTATATTTTTCTAGAGTTCTAAGTAGCACTTCAAGAGTTCTAAAGTTTCTCGAAAAGTTAGAACAATTGTCGCAAAATAAGGTGATAAATTGGAAATAAATGTTTCGTCATAATGTGATCACATATGCAATCGGTGGAAATCATTAACAAGTATATAACATGTGCCTAATAACATTCAAACAATGTTACCCAAAGCATAGAAATCGACAAATGCAGGTGCGTGAAGTTGACAGGACCACTAACAGCTCAAATTCTGAAACTCGGTGGAGAATTCGAGTAGAATTTGAGCTCTCACAAAAACCAACTCCCAGAATTTGGGCTTTCAATTTAAAGGCTCTAAGTCCATGTGGAAGGTGGGCTTGCCAACTTCACGCTCCAGGACCACCGAAAGCTCAAATTCTCAAACTCCGTCCAGATATTTACTAGAATTTGAGCTTTCAAAAAAAAACAACTCTAGAAATTTGAGCTTTCGATTTAAAGGGTCTAAGTCCACTTAAAAGCTGCAATTTTGAACACATAGTACCAAGACACCAATAGTTCAAATTCTGATACTCCGTGCACATATTGAGTTGAATTTGAGCTCTCAGAAAAAACAACTCCCGGAATTTGATTAATGATTTCCAACGATTGCATGTGTGATCAGGAGATCAGTTTTAATGCTCTAAGTCCATGTGAAAGGTGGTCCTGCCAACTTCACGCTGCAGGACCACCGAAAGCTCAACTTCTCAAACTCTGTCCAGATATTCAGTAGAATTTCAGCTTTCAAAAAAACCAACTCCCGGAGTTTGAGCTTTCAATTTAAAAGTTCTAAGTCCACTTAAAACTTTCACCACTAAGATCTCAAATTCTGAAACTCGGTGCACAATTTGAGTAGAATTTGTGCTCTCATTAAAACCAACTAACAAAATTTGAGCTTTCAATTTAAAGACTCTAAGTCCATTTGAAAGGTGGTCCAGCCAACTTCACGGTGCAGGACAACCGAAAGCTCAACTTCTCAAACTCCGTCCAGATATCCAGTAGAATTTGAGCTTTCAAAAGAACCAACTAACGGAATTTGAGCTTTCAGTTTAGAGTGTCTAAGTCCACTTCTAAACTGCGCCACTAACAGCTCAAATTTTGAAACTCGGTGCAGAATTTGAGTAGAGCTTTAGCTCTCAGAAAACCGACTCCCAGAATTTGATGTTTGAATTTAAAGGCTCTAAGTCCATTTGAAAGATGGTCCTGCGAACTTCACACTGCAGGACCACCGAAAGCTCAACTTCTCAAACTCCGTCCAGATATCCAGTAGAATTTGAGCTTTCAAAAGAACCAACTAACGGAATTTGAGCTTTCAATTTAGAGGGCCTAAGTCCACTTCAAAACTGCGCCACTAACAGCTCAAATTCTGAAACTCGGTGCAGAATTTGAGTAGAGCTTTAGCTCTCAGAAAACCGACTCCCAGAACTTGATGTTTCAATTTAAAGACTCTAAGTCCATTTGAAAGTTGGTCCTGACAACTTCACGCTGCAGGACAACCGAAAGCTCAAACTCGGTCCAGATATTCAGTAGAATTTGAGCTTTCAAAGAAAACTAACTCCCAGAATTTGAGCTTTCAATTCAAAGGGTCTAAGTCCACTTAAAAGCTGTAATTTTGAACACATCGTACCAGGACCCCAACAGCTCAAATTCTGACACTCGGTGCAGATGTTGAGTAGAAATTAAGCTCTCAGAAAAACCAACTCCTAGAATTTGAGCTTTCAATTTAAAGGCTCTAAGTCCATGTGAAAGGTGGTCCTGCCAACTTCATGCTGAAGGACCACCGAAACTTCAAATTCTCACCACATTTCAAATAAACTTATAGCCTTTAAATTGAAAGTTCAAATTTTGGGAGTTGGTTTTTCTGAGAGTTCAATTTCTACTCAAATCCTGCATTCTGTTTCAGAATTTGAGCTGTTAGTGGCGCAAGTTTTAAGTGGACTTAGACCTTTTAAATAGAAAGCTCAATCTCCGAGAGTTGGTTTTTTGAAAGCTCAAATTCTATTGAATATCTGGACGGAGTTTGAGAAGTTGAGCTTTCGGTGGTCCTCCAGCGTAAAGTTGGCAGAACCACTTTTCACATGGACTTAGAGCCTTGATATTGAAAACTCAAATCCTGGGAGTTGGTTTTTCTGAGAGCTCAAATTCTACTGAATATCTGCACGGAGTTTCAGAATTTGAGCTGTTTGTGTCCTGGTACGATGTGTTCGAAATTACAGCTTTTAACTGCACTTAGACGTTTTAAATTGAAAGATCAAATTCCGGGAGTTGGTTTTTTTGAAAACTCAAATCCTGGTGAATATCTGGACCGAGTTTGAGCTTTCGGTTGTCCTGCAATGTGAAGTTGACAAGACCATCTTTCAAATGAACTTAGAGCCTTTAAATTCAAAGATCAGATTCTAGGAGTTGGTTTTTCTGAGAGCTAAAATTCTGCACCGATTTTCAGAATTTGAGCTGTTAATGGCGCAGTTTTGAAGTGGACTTAGACCCTCAAAATTGAAAGCTCAAATTCCGGGAGTTGGTTTTTTTTGAAAGCTAAAAGTCTACTGAAAAATATCTGGAAAAAGTTTGAGAATTTGAGCTTTCGGTGGTCCTGCAGCGTGAAGTTGGCAGGACCATGTTTCAAATGGACTTAGAGCCTTTAAATTGAAAGCTCAAAATTTGGGAGTTGTTTTTTTGAAAGCCCAAATTCTACTGAATATCTGGACGGAGTTTGAGAAGTTGAGCTTTCGGTGGTACTGCAGCGTGAAGTTGGAAGGACCAACTTTCACATAGACTTAGAGCCTTTAAATTGAAAGCTCAAATTCTGGGAGTTGTTTACTCTGAGAGCTCAAATTCTACTCAATATCTGCACGGAGTTTCAGAATTTGAGGTGTTGGTGTCCTGGTATGATGTGTTCAAAATTGCAACTTTTAAGTGGACTTAGACCCTTTAAATTGAAAGCTCAAATTCCGGGAGTTGGTTTTTTTGAAAGCTCAAATTCTACTGGATATCTGGACGGAGTTTAAGAATTTGAGTTTCAGAATTTGAGCTGTTTGTGTCCTGGTACGATGTGTTCGAAATTACAGCTTTTAACTGCACTTAGACGTTTTAAATTGAAAGATCAAATTCCGGGAGTTGGTTTTTTTGAAAACTCAAATCCTGGTGAATATCTGGACCGAGTTTGAGCTTTCGGTTGTCCTGCAATGTGAAGTTGGCAGGACCACCTTTCAAATGGACTTAGAGCCTCTAAATTCAAAGCTCAAATTCTGGGACTTGGTTTTTCTGAGAGCTCAAATTCTACTCAAATTCTGCACCGAGTTTCAGACTTTGAGCTGTTAGTAGTCCTGCCCACTTCACGCACCTGCAATTGTCGATTTCTATGTTTTGGGTAACATTGAATTTTGTTAGGCACGAATTATATACTTGTTAATGATTTCCAACGATTGCATGTGTGATTAGTAGATTATGACGAAACATTTATTTCCCATTTATTCCCTTATTTTACGACAATTGTTCTTACTTTTCATGAGAAAATTTAGAACTCTTGAAGTGCTACTCAGAACTCTAGAAAAATATAGAGATTTTAAGATTTTTGATTTTGAATGAAATTAACAGCGAAACATTAAAATCGATATAAAATCTTTATTTACCCAGAACTATTGGTCTAATCTATCAGGAACTCTAGAACTCTTTGAGTGCGACTCAGAGCTCTAAACAATATAGACATATTATGATTGTTGGTTTTGCGTGAAGTTAGGACCGACTCTTTAAATCATTATAAAATATTTATTTACCAAGAACTTTTGGTCTAACCTAGCAAGAACTCTACACCTCTTTTAGTGCTACTCAGAACTCTAAAAAAGTATAGACATATTAATTTTTTGAGTTTTTGATGAAGTTAGCAGCGAAATTTTAATCTTTATATAATCTTTATTTACCCAAAACTATTGGTCTAACCTAGCAAGATCTCTAGAACTCTTTGAGAAATACTCACAACTCTAAAAAATTAAGACATTTTATGATTTTTGGTTTTGCGTGAAAGTAGCACCGAAACTTTAAATCACTACAAAATCTTTATTTAACCAGAACTATTGGTCTAATTTAGCAAGAACACTGGAATTCTTTGAGTGCTACTCAGAACTTTAAAAAATATAGACATTTTATTATTTTTGTTTTTGCGTGAAGGTAGCTCCTCAACTTTAAAATGCCTATAAAATCTTTATTTACCTAGAACTATTATTCTAATCTATCAGAAACTCTAGAACTCTTTGAGTGCTACTCAGAACTCTAGAAAATATAGACATTTTGAGATTTTTGGTTTTACGTGAAGTTAGCACCGACACTTTAAAATCGCTATAAAATCTCTATTTACCCAGAACTATTGGTCTAATCTATCAGGAACTCTAGAACTCTTTGAGTGCTGCTCAGAACTCTGAAAAATATAGACATTTTATGATTTTTGGTTTTGCGTGAAGGTAGCACCGAAACTTTAAAATCGCTATAAAATCTTTATTTACCCAGAACTATTGGTCTAACCTAGCAAGAACTCTAGAACTCTTTGAGAACTACTCAGAACTCTAAAAAAATATAGAGATTTTAAGATTTTTGTTTTTACGTGGTTAGCACCGAAACTTTAAAATCGCTATAAAATCTTTATTTACTCAGAACTATTGGTCTAACCTATCAAGAACTCTAGAACTCTTTGAGTGCTACTCAGATCTCTAAAAAATAGAGATTTTAAGATTTTTGGTGTTGCGTGAAGTTAGCACCGAAACTTTAAAATCGCTATAAAATCTTTATTTACCCAGAACTATTGGTCTAACCTATCAAGAACTCTAGAACTCTTTGAGTGCTACTCAGAACTCTAAAAAATAGAGATTTTAAGATTTTTGGTGTTGCGTGAAGTTAGCACCGAAACTTTAAAATCGCTATAAAATCTTTATTTACCCAGAACTATTGGTCTAACCTAGCAAGAACTCTAGAACTCTTTGAGAACTACTCAGAACTCTAAAAAAATATAGAGATTTTAAGATTTTTGTTTTTACGTGGTTAGCACCGAAACTTTAAAATCGCTATAAAATCTTTATTTACCCAGAACTATTGGTCTAACCTATCAAGAACTCTAGAACTCTTTGAGTGCTAGTCAGAACTCTAAAAAATAGAGATTTTAAGATTTTGGGTGTTGCGTGAAGTTAGCACCGAAACTTTAAAATCGCTATAAAATCTTTATTTACCTAGAACTATTGGTCTAACCTATCAAGAACTCTAGAACTCTTTGAGTGCTACTCAGAACTCTAAAAAAATATCGATTTATTAAACTTTTGGTCGCTAACTTCACGGGGGTGACAGTCGTATTTTTTTCCGTTCTTGCGATATTGCAAATAGCCGCCTCGGAAGGTGACATTTCAGACGCCTCTAGCGTCCAAACGAAGCCGCATTCACCCAATGTTCATATGACATTTTTTGCTTGTTTTTACCTGTAGATTCATCTCCTGAATTCTCCGTCATTGATGCACGACCACCCTGTATATGTCTTAATTTATTAAAAAGAAATATTCTTCCAAGCCGCATAGTACGGAGATCGGATACTAGCGATCTGGATAGTCGAGTCTGTCCTCCTCCTTTTCTTTTCAACTGGTAGAAATAAGTTCTACATGACATGGAGGAACTTTGTTGTGTTCAAGATGTTTTCTTTTAAGTTTTTGCAAAATTATTATGGAAGTTTTTCGAAACTTCCAGTACCTATTTTCATATTTTAGTGCATAAACATCCGGTTTCTAGTTATGAAATACGTATATGTAGGTAGGTTTATAAAAGGTTTTGCGTCCAAACGTCTCGTACCCAAACGGCCGCACCTAAACGTCTCGCGCCAAAATGTCATGGGTCCATTGGTAGGGGCTTAAAGAAGCTAGTATATGGTCAAGAAAAATTGTAAAATCATCCAGAGAAGTCAAGCAAAGATAAAGAAATTTGGATTCTCAAAACCTGTAGACACCCTGATAACAGAACATGAGTTGACAGGAACTACTTCATGTTTTCACTTGTAGAACATACCCGAAAGATATAGCTGAATAAGACGGTGAAAAGTTACCTTACACGGGATTAGGATTCAGTTTTCTGGGCTGTCGGCATCTAAGGCCCGTCGCGTACATGAGGGATGACGTCCCTCGGCGAGCACACGATCCGATGAATCACAAGGAAGAAAACGGCCTGAAACCTATGTTAGGTACCCTCCCGGCACTTGCCTGGTGAATGAGGGGAAACCCTGGAAAAACTTCACTCAAAATGGCTGGCCACAAAAAGCTGTTAAACACTGTTTCGACAGTGTGCTCCCACCGGTAATTGACCCCGGAACCGCTCGCACCAAAGGCGACAGAGTTAGCGACTGCCACGTGCAGTCACTCATGAAATGATTGATCCATTTGATATAAAAACAGTAATAACCTCTTAACCTGCACATCTTTTTATTTGGATTTTATTAGCATTATTATTAATATTATTAAATTTCAGACCCTGAGGAACTCCTATTTGTATCCATGTATTTAAACCCCTGTAGCCTGGACAATGGACAATCATTTCTGAGACATGTGGACAGCATTTCCACCCTATTTTTCCTTGTTGAGGTGGGAAGCAGTGGAAAGATTAAAAGTGATATTAAAAATTATAATCTTTCAGACGCAGACTAAAGAGTGAGTGATTTACTTCATTATCAAAAGCAATGGCTAAACGGTGGATCACATGCTTTCGTTCGGGAAATTTCGTCATCGCAATCGCAGGGAAAGTGAATGATATTCTGACAAAAACTGAGCGAGACCGACATTTAAGCAGTGATACCATCCCAATGACCTTAACCATCACCGAACAGTGTCAAGCCATTTGGAGAAAAATTACTACAAAGATGTTCAAGACCCATTGGCCATATGAACCCACCTTACTTTGTTGATTATCTGGTTGCCGCACAACGATATTGTGAATTTCTTCTATTTTTGTACCTTGATTTTGGGCAACCGTGCTTAAAAGTACACAACCTGTTGTGTAGAAGAAGAAGAAGAAGAAAGAAGATATATGTTGTTGATTCTAAATATAAAGAAATAAGGTTTAATCTTAGTACCTGAAAATATACATTGATTTTATATGTATAATCTGTACTCATAGTTACCGTAACAGCAAGGTTCGTATATACACTACAGGTTGCGCCAGCCCAATCGTTGGATGTGTGACGTCACCGGGTAAGCAGACGCGAGTATTTTCTTGCAGCAAAATTCCCGTCCAAAGCCACAAAATTTCCCGATGTGATGCAAAATTTCCCGCTAACCTAAATAGATATAGTTTATATCTAGTAGTAAACAATTTTAAAAAATACCGCTTTAGACAGACTATGATGTACAATGGAATTCATTCTCGTAGTATAAAAAGGTATTATTTATAGTTATGCATGATAAGGTAAAAAACAATTTTTTTTAAAAAAATACTGTGTAGGCCTACACTTTTTTTTTTTTGTAACGAACACTATGTTATGTGTATCACTTTTCAGTGTGTATATCACTTGTCTTCTTCCTTCTTTTAGGAATTGCAGTTTAATTTAAGGTGCAGATATCTGTCTCTGTCGTCTGTCACCAATTATCTAAACGATATCAATCAATGAAAATGATCATAATTTAAACATAAATAAATGATTTAAAACAATAAACATTTCTGCTTTTCGAATATTTTTATTAGTTTTGAAGATATTATAGAAAAACTAAAATTAGCGGTAGTTTAATTTCGCTGAAGTGAAGACCCTTAAAGGAAGTCCTCGTAAAGTGAATCTGCACTCATGAATGCAACTCCTACCCTGAGAAACAATTTTTAAGGCATTACGAATTAATTTCGTGAAGAAATAACTACATATAACAAGATAGCACATGACCGTTCCATACACATCATATACAGGCATATTGTCAATCTGTACGCAATAATCTGAGCATGCGCCAAAGTAATAACATGCCAGAACGCCTTAATCTTTTAAATCAAGAAAAGTGAAAAAAATGTTTGCTTTTTTTTTTAAAAAAAAAAAGTCACGGAATATTCTCAATCTACGCCAATTTTGGGAAGTCGCCTGTAGTACTTAGCACTAATATTCTTTAATTTTATAATTATACAAAACAGATTACTGCTAGTATGCATCAAAATAATGTCAATTGCTTTCCGTGTCCACATACTCAATTTTAGTGCCACCGCATAGCGATTTTCGTTTGTTTTATTTGATATAATGTTGGATAGAAATAGAACAAGTTCTAATTTAGAGCTGTTGTGTCAAATGTTGTAACCAACCAAAAGTTGCATACAACTTGGTATCATAAATGTTCAAATTCCACTTTGATGAAATATTTGATACAATATATGATGGAATATTTGTTCGTCTATAGCGTATTTAAAAAAGTTGAGAATGTCTCCATTTCCCGTTTCCAGCCTATTTTAAAGAAAAATTCCCGCATTCCCGCCAGTGCTCAGAATTTCGCATTTTACGGGAAATTTCCCACAAACTGGCATCACTGGCTTGGCTGTGCTTACCACATGACGTCACACGTGTTCGGCATAGTTCGTAATCTCAGTTTGCGGCGCCCCCCTGCGTAACAGTAGATAGTTGTTTATTTATTAAGTTGCTATGACAACCGAAAAAGAAAATTATTATTAATGTAGATATGAAAAGGAATAAAAAGTCATAGTGATACAAGATGACATGCCTGATTTAATGTAATTTGATCGTGTTGATATATCTTAAAAATTACGTGAACTGTGAGCTGAATGTAGTGTATAAAATAAGAATAATAATTTAATCGTTACGTTTTAGATGGTGGTTTACCGACCAGGAATACCTTGAGATTGGTTTGAAGTTAAGTAAAGCAGTCTCATCATAGCGTTCAACACGGAGTATATACTTTACTCAGGAATAAGAAAAGAATTTATAGAAACATTAAAATGAATGTTTCTGGGAGTGAAAATATAAATAAGGAAGGTGGTGATGTAGAGCTACCAGGTACGAACTCATCAAGGAACGTGGCTGATCTTATAAGACAGCTTGGTCAACAAATATCGCAGCAACAGCAAAAAATGGATACCAAGCTGGAGCATAGCACAACAGATGAATGCTAACTTTGAGCAAATAACAAATCAAATGGACACTAAAATGGATAGTAAATTCATTCAAATTCAAAATTAGAACAAACAGATTACAAGATGGAACAGATTTTACATCGATTTACTGATGCATAAAATTCGGTAGAAGTTGTAGAAACTTTGGTTAATGAGCGTACTAGTCAGATCAGGGAATTGCAAAAAAGTAAATGCGATCAAAGAGAAGTTTAGTACTGCCAATGGTGATCGAGTTCCGGCTCTCAACGTTGAACCTATACCATATGAATCCAGAGTAGTAGTGGAAGGTAGTAATTCATCCGAGGGATATTCAGAAAAGGACGATAGTGAAGCTAGTAGCCTATAGAGAGAGATGAGAGAAGAAATCATTCATATCACCGCCGGAAAAACATTCACGTAAATATCAAACATTGTAAGCATACTAGTAAAATTAATCATTTTCGGTTTAGTGAAATTATATCTAACAAAATTTAGTGGAAGGCCGGATGACATCCCGGCCAGCACATTCTTAGGAAAGTTCGAGGAAGAATGTGATTTAGTTGGAGTAGACAAATTTAAATTTTTGAAAATTCTGCCGCATGTTTTATTACCACTGTGTTCCGTATGGTTCAAAACAATCAGAAGTAATTTAACTAATTATTTAGATTTTAAAAATGCCTTACTTTCTAATTTTGAAAACGATTTCATATTGGCCAATAGAGACGCCTTGGTTCGAAATAGACATTATAACCCAAAATTGGACAAGAGTTTCACTGATTTTGTGATATCCGTATATAATGAATTGAAGTTAATTAATCCATACCAACAGGAATGAAGAGTAATAGTATTAATCCGTATTTTATTACCTTTTAAGTTGCAACAAATGTTCTGCTCAATGCGTTAATTTCAACCACCTTATTATGATAGTGCAAAATTTTGAAAGTCAATCTATGTTGCAGTAATCGGAATCAAGCCAATACTAATCGTAATCAAGTTAGTTATGTATCTGTTCGCAAATTCAGTGTCAGGGAAGAAGGTGGTCTTAATGCGAGAAGTAATAATATATTCCATTATAACGATAATAGAATTGAGCCCAATTTTACCGGTAATAAAGCCGAATCCAATTGTAGGAGAAACAGGAACAATAATCGTAATACATTTAGGAATCAAGCGAACCATAAGTTTAACTCTCCACGAAATGGATTTCGTAACAAGTTCATAGGTGGCAGAAATTCTCAAAATAGAAACCAAGGTACCGTTGAAGTATATAATAGACAGGACTGTACACAAGATTGTAGTGTGCAATGCAACTTAATCGAATTCTTTGGTAATATAACTTAAGGTTAGTGTAAAGGAACAAGTTTTGCCGATAGATCACTACATTCTTCGTATCTCTCCTATGTATTTTTACCTTTCACGAAAATTTACAAATTCTTTTATAAATTTCAACCTAGAGACTTCAAATTTTTTAGAGAAGGAACTTCATAACTAGTCCAGGAAATCTAGAGCAATTTTACCCTCAACCTGGGCAAAATTGCAACCTTTAGTTTTACACCTGTATTTTGTTTAGGTACCCCTCCCGATGAAAATATCCAAAATCCGACAAAATCGGACCACGGGAACACCTCCAAAAACGGGTTTCAAAATGGCGGACCATGGTTTTTCGAAAAAATCGTAGACCTTTATGTTGGCGGCTCTAGTAGTCCTCTTAATTGACACAGAGACATGAATGATACCTCGTTGGAACGCTCATAGACAACAAATACCAACGAAGTGACTTTTGTACCCATCATGCCCAAACCCTAGAAAAAGAAGAAGAAGAAAGTTGATTTTTTTGTTTTTTCTCTTCTAAATTGATATTTCTTGGACCCTTGCAACACTGTACGTCCTCATACGCCTTCAGAAAAATTCCCACGCGTAGACCAGATATTGGTAACAATAACATTAAAAAATGAAGGACGTAGGTTCAACAGTAAAGGAGATAAAAATTCGGAACCGCGGACCAAGGAGGGTCACTCTGTATATTTTTTACAGTGGTCTAACTTATGTTTCTTAGATCTAGCATCCTCCCTAATTGCCACAGACATGGAGCATACCGCATTGGAAAGCTCATGGAACCCCCCTTGCCAACGACGTATCGTTTGTGTCCCCTGTGCCCAACCTGTAGAAAAAGAAGAAACCTTGAAAAAAGAAGGAACTGATCACATTGCATATGACAGACGGCACATGAAGCGTCAACTAATGGAGTACTTCGGTGACAAAATTATAATTTCTAGTGACAGTGGAAAAAACGACTTCATTACACTTCGAGAAACTGCCAATCACATTCTACGGGCATATCGTGATTTGCCACGAGAGTATGATGAAGAAAAGGAAAAACATAGAATCATAGAAACCGCAGCTCGACTGATCAAAAGCGACATAAAATCCAAACTACAATCTGGAAGTGATACATATACTTCACCCAGCGAGTTGACCATTCATGAATCCCTTCAGTACATTCCACCTAGCCTTAAACTATTCTGTGCCACACTTTTTGCCGGAAAGGACAATGAAACCAAAATAGCATCGATTGGCCAGTGTTTGATGCAAGCAGCCAGACCAAGAGCTATATTAGCTCCTCTGCAGTTAGGTGTTGCTGTGCAGCTGCACCACCACTATCGATCGAAACACCTGATTGACACGCTACATCACCTGGGATTTTGCTCTTCATACGCGGAAGTGCAGCGGTTTGAACGCTGTGCTGCCAGTACATTTGGTAATCGTGTGACCGAAATGTCAGCAGACCAGGCTCTCCTCTTTGCAGCGGATAATGTAGACCATAATCTCCAAACGCTGAGTGGTTTAGGCACATTCCATGGTATGGGAATGTTGGCGGCCATTACTCCATCCACTACTACCAGTCTAACCATTCTTCGGAAGCCTGTCTCTGATGCTGATGTGAAGTCCCTTGCAAGTGTTCCCATTCATGCATACACTGAAGCCAGGGCTATTCTTGAAAAGGTCAACTGTGAACTGGTAACAGCACCATCACCGAACGAAAGCTCCCTGGACATTTTGTGGAAACTTTCCTGGCACTTTCCTTCACGCACTCCAAACTGGTCAGGAATGATGCAGGCCATTCACGCAGATCCATCTCTTCATCATCCAGAGAAATCCACTGTTCTCTGCTTACCGATTATTGACCTCCCTCCATCTGATATGTCATGCATCTATTCCACTTTAGTGTACCTGAATAATCTTGCGAGAAAATATAAAGTCACACCAATCATCACCTTAGACCAACCACTGTTTTGGAAAGCTTCACGTATCCTGCATGACAGAGCACATAACACCAGTATTAAGGACACGGTTCTCCTGTTGGGCTCATTTCATACTCTGATGAACCTTCTAGAAGCAATTGGTTCCCTGATGGATGGTTCAGGCTTACGTAAAATCTTGCATGAGGTTTATGGAGAAAATTCGGTTGTACATATGTTAAGTGGCAAGTCCGTAGCAAGAGCCTTCCGTGCGCACATGATGGTTGACCTCGCATTAAGTGCATTGCTTGTGGAGAATGTCTTTCTGGAGACCAATAACGGAATACACAGAACTATCAACGATGCTTACTCTCTCTACCAGAGCCTGATGTCGGGTGAGATTAATGTAACTGGAGCTAGTTCTTCACCTGTTCTTCAAGAAGCCCAGAAAAAAATAGAAGAACGAAAGTCAGAACTTATTAACACATCAAAAACAAGTCAGTTGTGGCTTGCATACCAGCGCATGTTGACTACAGCAAGGAAACTTGTGGCAGCAGACCGAACAGGAAGCTGGGAGGATCACCTTGATGCTATAGCAGAGTGCATTCCCATATTCGCTGCAGCAGGACACTTCAATTATTTGAAGTCGACATGCTTGTACCTGCAAACAATGTTAACGCTGCCATCGGTTAATCCAACAGTTCACGAAAGCTTTCAAAATGGGTTCGGAGTTATTAGAAGAAGCAACCGTTATTGGGCTGGGTTGTCTTTTGATCTAGTCATAGAGCAGGTTCTGATGAGATCGCTAAAATCCACTGAAGGTCTAACCCATGGGAGTGGAATGTCGGAGATGCAACGATCTTTGTGGGTGCTCTCAATGCCAGCATGCTCCGAGTATAATCTGGCGATGCAAACTCTTACTCACACAGCATAAGTCACTAGCGAACAACATAAAGAAGCCGAAACGTCAAGAATGTCACGTGATATCAGTGACACACGTCGCATTCTTGCACGACTGCAGCCCATCTCACCATTTGACGGAGACAAATCATTGAGAAACATTGTCACTAGCGTCATAGCGGATTCCTCGGTCAACGTCCATAATTTATTTTCATTTGGGGAAGAGTTTGCGAAGAAACTATCTGGCAAAGACCTGTTCACTGTGAAGTGGAAGCGTGCTGATAAAGTCAAAACTCTAGCATCCGCGAGTAGTGTTAAAATCAGCAACGATATCTCCGTCGATTCGAATCTTTTGTTTCAAAGACTGTTAGTTGTCGCTAATGCAGGCAGCACATCTTTAGAGGAGACCTTAGCTCATGAATTATGTGCCTACCCACCAGCTTTATTTGAGTCACCCAGCATGATGCGTAAGGCAGACAAAGCCCCACTGGCCCATGTGATACTAGAGTTCAGCAAGCAGCAGACCGCACAGTTTGAGGAAACGGAGCTAGACAATATTCTGTATGTCTTAGACGGACGATCTTTGTTACATAGACTACAATGGTGTAAAGGCAGTTCGTACGACAATATCACTGCATCATTTGCTGAGTATATAGTTCGTAAATATGGCACATCAACCATCGTGTTTGATGGGTATGGATCACCATCAACGAAAGATGTCACACACCGCCGTCGAGCTGGATCCTGTGCTGGTCCAACAGTGCATTTTATGCCATCGATGGAATTCGTGGGCAAAAAGGACACCTTCTTGTCCAACAAAAGTAATAAGGAGCAAATGATCGATCTCATAACAGTCCACCTAGAGAAAGTAGGTTGCACAGTGCTTCACGCTGACGGAGATGCTGATGTTCTGATAGCCACAACAGCAGCCACAGATTCCAAAACCTATCACACTTTTGTGATTGGAGAAGACACAGGCGTACTACTTTTACTCCTATATTACTCACAACCGACTCCATTCCGCCTCGTCTACCACAGTGACATAAATACAAGAAAAAACGTTAAGCCCGATTATGACACACCTAATTCGTGAAAGTCTCAGTCCCAGCTTGTGTGAACATCTCCTCTTTTTGCATGCCTTTACTGGTTGCGACAGCACATCACGAGTGTATGGGCTTGGAAAGCAGAAGGCATTTATAAAAATGCAGAAAGACTCTAGACTTCGAAAAATAGCTTCTGTATTTTGTTTTCCCGGCCAGCCAGCAAGCGCAATAATCGAAGCCGGGCATAAAGCAATGGTTCTATTGTTTGGGGGTGATGATCACATCGACCTCACTCGTCTTAGACATCGCATGTTCAGTGCAAAAGTCAGAACAGCCAAATGTTTCGTAGCTCCAGAAAGACTGCCACCAACTGCGTCTTCCACCAAATTCCACTCTCTTCGCACCTACCACCAGGTCCAGGTGTGGAAGTCGAAACCTGCAAACGCTACAGAATGGGGCTGGCAAGAAAGGAATGGTGAGCTCCACCCAATCTTATGTGATCTACCACCAGCTCCAGCGAATTTGCTCACCATTGTTCATTGCAACTGTGTTACCGGGTGTGCAAAAACGCATTGTACTTGCAGAAAGCTTGGCCTTCCATGTGCTATTGCTTGTGGTGTCTGCCAAGAAACTGAATGTTTTAACTGTTTAAATAAATATAGTGAGGACAGTGTTAGCGTAGGCGATGACGATGTAGATGTGTAATTAGCCTCCAAAAGTCTTTCGTCTTCCCATTCTTTTGCTTTCGAATATTTTTGCTTTATATATAGGTGTTATGTTTCTATAAAACGAATTGTCTTGTACACTGTATTATGGTATGACCTTCTATTTGCTATTTCTTGTGGTGTGTGCCAAGAAACTGAATGTTTTAAATGTTTAAATGAATATGGTGAGGACAGTGTTAGCTTATGCAATGACGATGTAGATATGTAATTTTCCTCTCAAAGTCTTTCGTTATTCCCATTCTTTTGCTTAAGAATATTTTTGTTTTATGTATAGTACTTATATTAAAGCGACCTTTGATTTAAAGAAAGAAACAAGATTTTTTCAAGCGTACAACGATTATCAGGGTTGCCAGAGCCCAAGAAAGGTAAAAGTGTAGATTTTCCCAATTTTTTCAAGGTTTCTTCTTCTTCTTTTTCTACAGGTTGGGCACAGGGGACACAAACGATACGTCGTTAGCAAGGGGGTTCCATAAGCTTTCCAATGCGGTATGCTTCATGTCCCTGTGGCAATTAGGGAGGATGCTAGATCTAAGAAACATAAGTTAGACCACTGTAAAAAATATACAGAGTGACCCTCCTTGGTCCGCGGTTCCGAATTTTTATCTCCTTTACTGTTGAACCTACGTCCTTCATTTTTTAATGTTATTGTTACCAATATCTGGTCTACGCGTGGGAATTTTTCTGAAGGCGTATGAGGACGTACAGTGTTGCAAGGGTCCAAGAAATATCAATTTAGAAGAGAAAAAACAAAAAAATCAACTTTCTTCTTCTTCTTTTTCTAGGGTTTGGGCATGATGGGTACAAAAGTCACTTCGTTGGCATTTGTTGTCTATGAGCGTTCCAACGAGGTATCATTCATGTCTCTGTGTCAATTAAGAGGACTACTAGAGCCGCCAACATAAAAGTCTACGATTTTTTCGAAAAACCATGGTCCGCCATTTTGAAACCCGTTTTTGGAGGTGTTCCCGTGGTCCGATTTTGTCGGATTTTGGATATTTTCATCGGGTGGGGTACCTAAACAAAATACAGGTGTAAAACTAAAGGTTGCAATTTTGCCCAGGTCAAACCGTATTTTGACTCGACTAAACCTATTAAAAGGAACATTCCGTGCCGATTTTTTTTAGAATTTTCTGCATTGTTGAAACAGTTCCATTGTTAAAGGTTTGGATATCCATTTCAACAATCAAGCTATTTCAACAATGAAGAAAATTCTAAATAAAGAATGGGCACGGATTATTGCCTTCGATAGATTATGAAGCTCCTTTTCTAAAAATTTGAAGTCTGTAGGTTGAAATTTGTAAGAGAAATCGTGAATCTTTGTGAAATATAAAAAATACATGGGAGAGATACAGACTGTAGTACCATCTATCGGCAAAACTTGTCCCTTTAAACCAATCTTAAGCTAATGTGGCGTCCGAGAAAATATATTCAATTGATTTTTGTTTTATTTCACTTTAAATACTGTAATGATTTCATTTGCCATTCGTACTTTCTTTGAATTCTATACAGATATAAATAGTTCTTAATGTAAATGAATACGAATATTGCTTATCAAAGTTATGCTAACTATGCCTTAATAAATAAAACATGTTATACTGTATTCTAACCCACATAAACTTTGCTAGTTCTTGATATAATAATTTCTTTACTTGTATTAATCCTTGTTATGATTTCCTTATAATTTGTTTTACTTATCAGTATTGTACTTTTGTCCAAGTGGAAGAAATAAGTTATATAGTATGTCAACATATACTGAGTTGATTCGTCAATGAGCTCCAATGATATTGAACTAAAGAATATGCCTTAGAACCTGAATAATTAAATAAGTTAATCGCGTTTTGAATAAGTCCTCTTGGTTGGTAAATTTATAGAATTAAAATGGAATTAATTGTTAAATGAATATAATAATAATGATATATATATATATATATATATATATATATATATATATATATGAGGGCTATTCGGAAAGTAATGTAACCATATATGTAAAAATAGGTAACGGTCCAGGATTCTTAAATTGTAACCAATTCAAGAAGTCACCGTCGGGAGCCATATATACAACGATATTGTATATCTGTTTTGTGAATTTCTTCTATTTTTGTATCTTGATTTTGGGCAACGGTGCTTAAAAGTACACAACCTGTTGTGTAGAAGAAGAAAGAAGATATATGTTGTTGATTCTAAATATAAAGAAATAAGGTTTAATCTTAGTAGCTGAAAATATATATTGATTTTATATGTATAATCTGTACTCATAGTTACCATAACAGCAGATAGTTGTTTATTTAAAAGTTGCTATGACAACCGAAAAAGAAAATTATAATTAATGTAGATGCGAAAAGAAATAAAAAGGTAATAGTGATACAAGGTGACGTGCCTGATTTAATGCAATTTGATCGTGTTGATATATCTTAAAAATTACGCGAACTGTGGGCTGAATGTTGATTTTTTAAAAAATAATTTAACTATTAAAATTATCAAAGTACTATATACGTGGAACTTTCTTGAGAATAGTTTAAGTGATTACTGAAAACCACGTCGTAATATGACCAACGGCTCAAATATAATCACGACCTAACCAGAAACACATCAACCTGAGAACTTTCTATGTTTTTAAGGCCAGTTATAAAATCTCACTTGTCTTGAAAAGATAAGAGATTTTATGTGTTTGAGCCCACTTGATGAAATTCTGTGTACGCCACTGATTGATTCCCGCAATCATCTGAAGATCTCAAGAAAATAACAGTTTTGCTCATAAATCCTTCTGCTGGGATTGCTGTGACATTTATACTAAAGGTACTTCATATCCAAAGATAATTTTGGCCAGAAAATCAAGTTCAAATTCCTTCGAATTTCGAAGTTATTGTTGAAAATTCGAAAATCGAAAATTTTCACATCTCGGAAACAATTGAAGTTACGAGATGAAACAAAATATGAATGTAGTTTGTTCGAAGGGCCTTACTGAAAACAAGAAACAATGTATTTCGCCCGTCAAATTTCTTGCGAAAAGCGCAAATTCAAATATTTTTGCTTTATGTTTGTTTGACCACCTTCTATTTTCTACCATAGAAGTAGCGCCAACTCGTTTATAATATATTTTTACCATGGTTTGAAACCATAGGCGCCTACACGAAGAAAACATTGGGGGGAGGGCTCAAGTACTCTAAATAGGAACAATGGATATAGGGTTAGATGGTTGAAAACCAACTGGTTTTAATCAGAGTGGATTTAGACACCTTTTAGCCTAAGTTCAACCGCCCCCCGCAGTTCTGGTTAACAGTTTTCATTCACTTTCTCACTATTTACGTTCCCCGTTTATGTACGTCAATAACGGACTACTGACAGCTCTTCACAATGCAGTTGCAGCCCTCTTTGCTGGTCTAGTGGCTAGCGCGCGTGCATTTGGTGCACATAGTCCCGGGTTCGATTCCCGGTGGGAGAGCATTGAACTACAGTGAGTCAGATTTCAGCTTAAATTGTGGATCCACGTCTCATATAGCCTTGCTGCTGAAAAGATACGATGAGTGATAATCAAGTCAATTCAACAACACAGTTGCAACAATTCAGAAACGATAGTGGCTAGGAATTCACTATAACCAATAAACTGTTTAGCCTTTTATCGCAAAATAGGTTCAGTTAATTTCTGCAAGTATAATAAAACCTCTCAATAACGGACATCAATGAGACATGACTATTTGTTCGTATATGAAATGTGTCTGTAAAAGGAAGTGTTCTCTCCCGTAACAATACACACATTTTTGCTGGGAGGCACAAAAAAAGTTTGAACATTTCCAATGTTTGAATGATACAATAAGACAATAAAATAGATGTAAGAATAAGATATGACTTCCAAATTTTAAATTCCTTATTAAATTGTAATATTATGTTAATATTAACTTACTTGTATTTAGTTGATATTCTTCCATCCAAGTTGAGGTTTGTAAGTGGCAAACGGAGAATTACTTCTTTCTCATAGCAAAGATTTGCCTGCGAATTTCGGTGCGCTTTATAAATTCGTCTGCAATAAGATCAAGATCGAGTGCGGCAGAAAGTTCTTGATGACAATTTAAAATTGCTAACACGTTGAGCCGTTTTTGTCCCATAGTACATCGTAGATAGGACTTTAGTCGTCTTAAAGAAGAAAAGGATCTCTCCGCTGTGCAAGTAGTGGATGGTAGCGTCAGAAATAATCGAACGAACTTAACGATTTCTGGCAACATATTTGAAGATAAGTGTTTTGCTTTAAGAAGTCAAGAACACACGCGCAATTTCGGAAAGGTTTGAAGCTACTTGCGAATATCAAGTAGCATATCACGCTGCAGCTTGAGCCGTTCGATATCTATATCGTCTTTGTAAAATTCATCTATAGCACTAACATCATTTGTTTCACCAACGATAAACCGTTCACAGAGCCCTAGAAAATGTTTTATTTTAGTATCAAACCGTGATTCTAAACCTTGTACTGCTGTGTCAATAATTTCAAAATATTGTTGACGATATAGCTGTTGTGGGTTTTCATATTCATGGGGATTATCACCTTGATTGATCCGTTTGGGAAGTTTTCTTGGTCGCAGGAGAGCTGGTTCTGAAAGCTCAAGTTCGTTTGCTTTTCCTACTACATCTGCCCAGAACGTGTCAAACGCAGTATCTGTTCGGAAATTCTGCAAAGTGAGCTGTAGGCTTGAAGTCATATTTACAGCATCTTGAATACATAAAGTGTTCTTTTGTAATGCTGTATTTGCGCTATCTATGTGACAAAACAGCTTCATTAGTAATGCGAGATGAAAAAAGAAATCGAACGTTTGCATTTGAACCAGGAAGCCATGTGCTTTGGCACCGGCGTCTGACATCTGATAAAGATTGCTCTGACATGAAATCCATAAGCTCATGGCAGTTAAGGTAACACGACTGAAGAGAGACATGCCGTACTGTCATTCTTGTTGGACAAAACGGTCGTAAATTAATCGACTTATCATTTTCACTTTGCAGTTGATGAAAGAAAGCCAATCTCTTTAGGGAATGTTTTACAAAAACAATTATTTCCCTAACCAGGTTGAGGACATTTCGACAGCCTGTCACATTTCTTAAAGTATCTTGAACAACCAACCTAAGAGAGTGAGGAAAGCAATGTACATAAGGAGCCCTCGATTCTAATTGAGAAATTTTTGCTTGAAGTCCTCTACGTACGCCAGCCATATTGGAAGCGCCATCATAACACTGGCCTCTACAATACGTTATTTCCAGACTGAAACGTAGAACATCTTGAATTATTTTGAAAAGAGTTTCTGAATGTGTGTCATTTGTTGAGTAAAAATCTAGAAAAAATTCATGGATTTCAAGATCGTTGGTGACTATTCTAAAGCAAAAGGAAATCTGTTCTTTCACTGAGATATCTTCTGTTTCGTCAATAATCATAGCGTAATACTTTGTGGATTTTATAGTGGACACAATTTGCATCATTACAGCATTACTCATAATTGATAGCATTTCATTACATATATCGTGTGATATCCACTTTTACTCTCTCTCTCGTTCAAGCCACAACTTAAGGATAGGGCTGTCTTCACTTCTCAATTGGAGCAAATGATTGAAATTGCTTTTGTCGTCAGTATGACCCCTTATAACAAGTTCTTGAACAGCCAAATAACGCAAAGAAGAAAGTATCTTCAGTAGGGCTCTTCCATTTGAATTCTTTTAGTATCAGAGAGCTGGGAAGATACAGTAAGCTTGCTGTTCAGAACATGAAGTTTTGAAAATGACTCTCGATGACAATAAGAGCTTTCATGTTTTCTCATTCTTTCCAGCGCTTTCTTCCAATTACGGAAAACAGTTTCAATAAAGGTTAAATCCATTTTTGATGAAAACCTCAAGTTTTTTTTTTTTCCTCATATGCATCTTTGCAAACTTTACAGTATACCGCGTCTACTTTAGCGTCATAAAACAACCAAGGAAACTTCTCACTCTAATGTACCTGAAAGATTCTTTTATTTGATATAGATCTGTCTGTAGATGAAGACAGCATTGAAATTTCCTCTTGCTTTCCCTCCATAATAGATGCACTACTATCAATATTGTCAATCACTGAAATAGAAGATTCATTTTGCACTTTTTTCTCGTTCCCACTATAAAACGATCCATTTTTCAAATGTTCATTTAACACCAGTTACTCGCGAATAACGAATGAATGAATAAATGAAAGAAACACTTCACTAAAACTCACGCTCCTCTCCTTCCAGAAAACTGAAACCATAACACGTCACCACTATAATGTTTTATTTTTTTGGTCAACACTATGGATAAACTAACACACCGACACGACACGAAATCTTTGGAATAAAACACATCGGAGTATACGTTGTTACTGACTGCGTTTTCTCCACAAAATGACCAAAACTCAATATTTGAAAATATAGAATGAAAAGGAAAAAATCAAAAGAAATGAAGGGAAGCAAGGTTGATTTTCTGCAACCAGGGGTCATAAACCCCTTAGCAAAGAAAGTTCAGAGGGCTTCCAGAATTCCTAGAAAAAAAAGGTCCACTATACTTGTCCTTTACATCCGCTCATATACAGTAGTAATAAAACGGTGACAATTCTCTCTCTCTCTCCCTGTTTGTTTTGATGCTCCAGAACGACAATGCTCACCAATACAGTCACCAGTAAAGAATTGAAGCTGGGAGCGGCAGAAGAAAAAGTATCCTTTTTCCTCTTTTCAATAAAAGTTGTCAAACGGAAAAATCCTCGGTGCAACTTGGTATAAAATGGGGAAAACCAAAGTCGGACACGCCTGGATTCAACCTGCGTTACGCCATAAATGTTTTGGCCAACACAATTACTGTCGGAAGTCAAAGATGGCCGAGTTTGAATTTCTGACTCTCAATGAATGGCTCTACGTTAACAGTATAACTCATAATCCTACCTCTTCGAGAAACCACATGAGAGCGTTAGTGCCGCCGATAATCGTGTCATTTAACTACTGATACGTTTTTGTTTAAACTGCACACTGGAAATTCGAATAGTGTTAGTACTGCAATTCTAGAGCTGAAGAGGGAACAGCAGGTTTTGGATGTGTGTGCATTTGTCATGACGTCCTTTGGGAAGGAAATCATTTTACCCTATACGTTCGGAGTCACGGCCTATTCGCAAGAAGAGCTCATAATTGAGAAAGCTATTGTGGCAACGAAATTTCATAATACTGTTCACCATTTGGTACTAGTCTTTGATGGAAAATATATTCGACACGGCAAGAGGTCGAATAATGAATATGAACGAAAATCGTACCCTAAATAAATAAATAAATAAATAAATAAATAAACTATATAAGCCATTTACTATTTTTATTACTACTGGTTATATTGTAAATAAGCTGTGGCCATATACTGCAATCACAAATGACGCAGCAATAGTAAAATGCGTCGATTCTCATGGCACAGGTGATATTTGTTATGTGAATCGTGGCTTTCGGGATACACTGAAAGGTAAACGCAGGCAATTGACTACCACTGAGGCGAACTTTTCCCGCTGTGTTACAAAAATTTGCTGGGTTGTTGAGGCCATTCGTGGTATTCTTGGACAAGTATTGTCTTCTACATAATCAACTGGACAACAAGTTGCTTCCTCAAGTTGTATTATTATGTCGGTAACCGTCTTAATTCTGAAGATGGCCTCCACGAGGAAGTTCAATAAATGGAACGACAGCACATTGCAGAGAACATATTAGGATTAAAAAAAAAATGAAATCTTTGAGTTCTACGTCCCACGGTTATGCCGGTTAGGCTAAAGGAGACGGTGACTATGAGAAATGAATGAAATGGTGGAATGAAGAAAATGGGAGGAAACGGGAGAAACCCGAGAAAACCCACGCACACGGTGTTTGTCCACCACAAAGTTCACTTGGCGGGGGCTGGGATCGAACCCGAGACCCCAAGCACCAGAGGTGAACGCATATTAGGATTAAAAGAGCGCGGTTGGTGTGCATGCTCTTTCTCAAGACACATCTGCGGACATCCTGGACTTCCCGGAGTTGACAGAAAGAGATCTAAAAATGCTTTTTGCAGGTTCCTATCAGTTATCTCAGGCAGTTTTTTACTCGGCTGAAATTATAAAAGAGAGCCCTTCATGGCTAAGCGGTTAGCGTACGCGCTTTTGTCGTGGGAGACCCGGGTTCGATTCCCGGCGGGAGCTCATGTGGTTCGAATTCCACGTTAATCAGTAGGTCCACGTCTCATATAGCCTCGTTGCTGAAGGGTTGCTAAACTCAAAATCAAATCAAATTTATGCAAATAGGAATCCTAGAAATTCTACCTTTCCATAGCTTATTTCAGCACATAATTAGCAGTCCATCACAACACACCCCTTTAAAGTTTTTAGGGCCTAACTTTAGAGACTGGCTCAGCAGTTGACTAGTGGTATTGATGAAAACACTAGAGAAAGGTACCTAGGATCATGGCGATTGTAGATGAAAATCTATCTATCTAGAATCATGGCGATTGTAGATGAAAAGCAAATGTTAAAATAATTCATGCATGGAGAGGTTAATTTAATCAAATAAGGTAGTTATTCAGTAGTTACACCATCAGGTGCAACTGTAAAACCGCAGACACGAGTTAAATCATCTTGTTTTAAAGTCTAAATAGTATCCAATTATTTATTTTGGCGACTGATATGTTCCATATGGATAATAGATTGCCATTTAGTGCAATGTTGCCATTTACCTGGACTCACAACTTAAGTGAATGAAGTTACTGCCTTTACGCTAACGTGTCGATGGCCACTCCCAATTCAAGCATGCCACCATTCACTTTATATTGTGGGTCCAGGTAAATGACAATGTTGCATTTTCATTTAGCATTGGGTACATAAGGAGTGTACAGCCCAAACGGTTCGTCCGATTAAAAAAAAAAAATCCTACAGTTTAGATTGAAAACATCATATTTGAAGACGGTTTCTCGTCTTACATTTCGTTGTAACTCTGATAATAATAGTTACCCTATGTCAGGGGGCTTTTGAGACACCCTGTATAACTTAAGAGATCACTTAATATTATATAGGGTGTCCATATTATTTCAAGGAGTATCAAAGATTTAAAGTATATTAGGGGTGAGTTAAAACTTTCAAATATATCCGGTTGCCATTTTCTCTCGGTTTCCAAACAATATTTTTTAATAACAAGTGTGCAATATTGTGTATACAGGATTTTTTAATAATTAACATTGTTAATGTAAGTATTTTCTATGGAAACTCACTTTTAGCAAATTAAGATGGCATCCAATAATACATTGCCAACTAAAATACTAGATGTGGCACTGATTCAGCGGGAGAGAGAACAATATATGATAGACTACTACAGAGAAAAACTTGAGAATGAAATAGCGTGTGGCACAGATGTAATAATAATCGATAATCAAGATTTAATTGATGAAATCAGTGTATGGATGACTGGTGCAGATTGGATGCATAGATTAAGCGTCTTTTGTGGATGGTCTTCTATTGTAATAAACATCAGCACACGGAGGGTAGTTCAGTGTACTTACTTTGCTGTGTTGTCAATATATTTTTCAGTACTGTATTCTTTAGTGTGGAAAGTGATTCCGTGTTGCAACTATATTGTTGAAAAAGATCCACATTTTCTGCATCAATTCCGATTTCAAATGTTAGAATCTCAAAGGCCGTTGGTGTTGAAGAAAGGAAAAAATGATAGAAAGAATAAGAGATTGCTTCAGAAAGGTTTAGCATTTGTAGCTGTTGGCTTATGTGTTTGGAAGTGGTATCGTTGTTCCAGATGAAAACCAACTAAGTAGTAGGTATCTATCGAAAAACAACACATGTCAACAATGAATGTTGCTTATTTTAATATTCAAGTCCAAATTGGATGCAGGACGTAAGCCATAAGTACGATGACCCACATCTCTATCGCTGGATTTCCATTAGAAGTATAATTGATTTCGCGTCATGTAAGGCCAATTTCTGAAGAATACATGCAATTTATTTCCAGTTTGTTTCATCAGAGGTGGAATAACTTAAAATTAAACTTAACAAAATTGGTGAAAGTGCAAACGCGTGAATGAAATTCAGAAATCCTTTTGGTAAGAGAAAAAAACTTGTTCTGCCAGAAGAAAATCGTAGGGAGAAAGCTCAAATGAACTGGTTAGAGATAAAATCAGTGATACGAAATTTATTTGTACAAAAAACGAATGAAGCCATTTTTATAAGCTTTCTTGACTTTTTCTTTTAGCACAGAACTCATATTACATTTCTATGTTTGAATATATAATTGAATGTTCTACAGGGTGTCCAATATACAATGCAACCCGGAGTTTGGGATAGTAGAACTTTTGAACCGGAAGCGGTACACAAATAATGGTTATACCAAAATGAAGCTTTGTTCATGCATATAATTTTAAACTAGGAAGCAACGATTGAAGTACACTAGGAACCACACTGTGTTGCCAGATGTACCCGAAAATGTAAATAATTTTTTTTCTTGCAAAACGTAAATTGACTCATAACTTATACGTATGGATGTTCTGTCGTTAATTTTCAGTTTGTTTAGTTGGAGTAGCTTGTAAACTATGGAGCAGAAAAAAAAATCATTTCCACCGACAACTAATCGGATGAGGCCTCTGTAAGGGGGAACTAGGAAAATCGTAGTTTTCATAAATTAGCACTGTGAATTGGCAACACTGCTGATGTTTCAGTGCATCAAAAGGCGTGTTAAGGATTTGTCTACATTATGCAGTTCCTGAAAACAATGAAAAAGAAACTTTGAAATTATCATGATAAAACGTTTACTTACATGCACCCGGCAACCCTGTTATTCATTTATATGGGGCTATTTAAAGCAAGAGGAATACAAGAACAATTCTCCAACTATACAAGACCTGGAAACGAACATTTGTAGTGCCATTGAGAACATTAACACTTCTACTCTTCGTAAAGTTGCTGTCAACATAGTGAAATATGTGAACCATTGTTTGAATCAAAACAGGGGGCGCTGTAGAGCTGATAACTCGTTTCGTGATAGTAGCAGTGTTACCAGGCGTATGTAAGTAAAAGTTTTATCATGATAATTTCAAAGTTTCTTTTTCATTGTTTTCAGGAATTGCATAATGTAGACAGATCCTTAACGCACCTTTTGATGCATTGAAACAGCAGTATTGCCAATTCAGAATGTTTATTTATGAAAACTACGATTTCCCTAGTTTCCCCGTACAGAGGCCACATTCGATTAGTTATCTGTGGAAATGAAAATATCTTTTTTCTGCTCCATAATTTCCAAGTTAATCCAACTAAACAAACTGAAAATTAATGACAGAACATCCATACGTATGAGTTATGAGTCAATTTACATGTTTTGTAATAATAATAATAATAATAATAATAATAATAATAATAATAATAATAATAATAATAATAATAATAATAATAATAATAATAATAATTTACACCTTCGGTTATATCTGGCAACACTGTATGGTTCCTAGTTTACTTCAATTGTTGCTTCCTAGTTCAAAAATGTGTGCATTAACAAACTTCGTTTTGGTATAACCATTATTTGTGCATCGCTTCAGTTCTACTATCCCAAACTCCGGGTTGCATTGTATATTGGACTGTAGTTTCCATTAATCTGCTTAGTAATCTTCACAACTAAGAATGTTATTCAAAATCAAACTATTCTCTAATGATATAATAATAATTACGTAATTTAAGCTTTCTAAAAGTACTGGAGAGGATTGAAGAATGCTTTTGGGTTTTATCTTTCCCGCTGGACTAAGCAGATGAAGTCTTAGGCGGCTAACGTTGGTGGGGACCGACTAACTCCTGGGTCTACCAGGGACCTCTACCAGGTGTTAACGGCCTCCTCGGCGGGCAGATGAGCTGATGGAGGTGATGTCACCTTGTCCTTAGAAGAGGAAATTCTCCTAAAAGATTGATGAACAACAAGGTGATAAACGTATTAATCTGTTTTTACATGTTTTCGAGGCAAGACAGCCTCAATTTTTGTCTCTAGGGAACCATAGAGGACTCATGTCACTCTAAATTGAAATAAATGATTTATTAGATGTACGATTGATTTGTTAAAAGCCAACTGATATTTTATCAGCGGTGGACTTAGACATCTTGGGCCTTATGGAAAGTCATTTTGACGTATCATTAGCGTCATACTAAAGACCTGACTACTGCAGGAAACATATGTGAGTCGAATTCTTTAGTATGACACTAATCACGCGTCAGGACGACTCTGCATAAGGCCACTTGTGGCTTTAGACAATATTCTTAGCCTGATATCCTCTTTTTCCATGGGCACAATAACAGGTTACTTCTTCGCTCTGCTTAACTGTTCTTCCACTCGTTCTTTCCAGCTCCTCCCATTCTTATTTATTTTCCTTTCCAGCTCCTCCGCACTAACAGTAAATCATTAACAATTTGTATCAACGTAGTTGCAATAGTGACAAAGAAGGTTCATTCAGCACATTTTTCGTTTGTACAAAGGGTGTTCAAAAAGTTTTGCACAGTGGTCTCTAATTTCTTTATTTCTTGCAGGAGGAGAATGAAATTTTTGTGAAGATACTTGGAACATTTAGCTATAAGTTGGCATATAAAAGTATTTTCTTTTATTTACATGTGAGCCATAATGTACCGTGAAGTAGATGTCAGGTTGCGACAACGGTCGGTAAAGGAGTTCCTCTTCAAGACCGGCGATGACTCTGCCACATCGATTCACAGGAAGTTGCTCCCTGTTTGTGGGGAGGACACATTGGATCGCAGCAGTATCCAGCGGTGGTTGCAGAGGTTTAAAGAAGGTGATTTCTCTCTACTGGACAATCCACGATGCGGTAGACCATCGACGGTAGTGAGTGATGTGAATAAGATCATTAATCAAATCATCCAAAATGACAGATGTGTGACGACACGACAGCTTGCTGAAATGACTGGTTTGTCATTGGGTAGTGTGGTATCAGTGGTACAGTCAGTAGCGTACAGAAAAATCTGTGCACGTTGGGTGCCTAGATTATTGACAAGAGAAATGAAAAAGATAAGGAAGGATGTGTGCGAGGGTCTTATGACGACCTTTACTGAAGAGTGGAAATTGTTTTGACGGCGTCATTACTCAGGATGAAACATGGTTGTTTTTGTCCGAACCTGAGAGCGAAACACGTCTGAAGGCCCACCTGCGCGGTAAAACATTTGATATTGAGAAATACCGTATTTCCTGTGTTAAGCGATGGTGTAAAAGTCAATCCTCAGAATTTTACCAAAGTGCATTTACATCATAGAACGTTGGACCAGATGCGTCACAGCTGATGGAGGCTACATTAAGTAGGCTCAGTATATAGCTAAATGTTCCAAGTATGTTCACAAAAAAACTCATTCTCCTCCTGCAACAAATAAAAATAATAGAGACCACTGTGCAAAACTTTTTGAATACCCTTTGTAGTACAATAATCCATTTGCAGAATTTACGCAATTAACACTATTTACCCTCTGAAATAACTAAAAATAAAACACTTCGCTAACAGTCACAATCCCTTTTTCAGGAAATCAAAGAAGAAACAAATCATTGGTAATGATAGTTTCCTGTCAAGACTTCTGAGAAGTAAACGCTGGAACGGCAAGGAATCTTGAACATGTCTTTAGAAGCAACAAACAAGGGACCCGTTCGTTATAACAAGAGATTAAATTCTAATGTAATCGGTAGGCGAGAGGGCTTGACCAAATTTATCTTCACGTGAGAGAACCATTCATCTTAGTAAAGGACCGTATTAAATACGCTATACCAGTGGCAAAGCCAGGGGCTGGCCCGGTTCCAAATCTATCTTAGTACAGTGATATCGAATATGGATTCCTCTTACGTAAAGTATGTGTTAATGATAGAGATGTAAGGGCTCGGAAAAAACCGGCTTTTTTGAAAAAAAAAACTCGGTTTTTCTGCTTCGCCTTTTTGCTTGGGAAATTTTGGGCTTTTTTCAAAATTCTGCTTTAAATTGATAAAACAGACTTTATTTCGCTTCTCTATAACACAAAAAATCATTTAATTAGTGGTTGATGCTGATAATAATATAAAACCTCGAAAATAAACTATGAATTTCGAAAAGATATTTCAAACAATTTTTCTTCAACATATTTACATTATGAATTAAAAGAATTAACCAATGTATATAATAAGAATTTTTTAACCTCCTATATACAAAAGTAAGCAGAGTTGGCAGGAACCGCGATTGTTTTTGAAATTGCCAAAAACCCGTTTTTTGGGGGATGTTTAAACCAGGATTTTTTGGTTTAAACCAGGCTTTTTTATTTAGATTTTTTGCTTTATGTATTTATATTACATATTCACAGAAATAAGTTTGTTTCGTCTTGGTGTTATTATGCAACAACGGGGTTATGCCGGAAGAACTATAAGATTAAAGAAGTCCGGTCAGTAAATTTCTTAAATTGAGAATCTTCCGCCCTAGCCATCGGGAAAATCCCGTCATTATTTGAAATGTAAGACAATAACGAGAAAATCCTGTTATTGCTTTGCATGTAAAATTTAAAGGTCAACGTATCATAATCAGTACGCTAAAACTGAGGTATTAAATTACAAATTTAGTATGTAGATATCATTGAAAGTCCAATCCAAGTTAACGTTGGAAGCTACGTAGGCAATCGACAAATTTTGCCAATTTCTATCAATATATTTAAGCAACCTTGGCTTCTTTATAAAACAACAGGCATTTAGGCATGCAGAAATATACAATTTGGTTTGTTTCGTATGCTTAGGCTTAACATCCTTACGAAATACCGAGGTTATCAAGGAGAAGACTTTCGCTTAAACTGACATGCGAACCGCTACTTGGTTTATGTATGAAAGAAGGGTTGTGGTTCGACCGAGAATTGAACATGGGACACCTTGATTAAAAGATGAAAGGGAAATAAAACTATTGTAGGTGGTTTGATATCTGGAAACGTCACCATGAAGTTCACACGATTCGCATTTTTCATTCTTTTTATTATTATTATTTTTTTTTGGTTTAAACCAGTTATTAAAAAAAAAGTTGGTGTAAACCAGCCAACCCTAAAAGTAAACACTTCTTTTAAAAGAATACACAAATAACTATCAAAATAGTATGTAGTATTTTTACTTCGAAAATTCCATACCCTCTTTCTGAAACAAAATAAAATTAATATAAAACATAAGAGAAATACTTAGATTTATATGATACACTTAAGGGCTGCACATCTAGAGCTTTTGGTTCTGTATATTCTTGAAATTCTACAGTTAAGTTTTATATAACCACCATCACGGTTTACCCAATCCTCAAATTTTCTGAATTTTTAACAAGAGGGATTCAACATATCATTACGGAACTCCCCCCCCCCAAAAAAAAAAGAAAGGACTACGAAATATATTTAAGTTAAGCTAAATACAACTGCACAACAAACATGACTGAGTGATTAGCTTTTGTGCTTCTATCGGTAAGTCCGGGATTCAACCAGCATTCGACCACTCTGACAAAGCTTTTTTTCATTCCATCTGTGAATGTAGAAATAGTGCGTGTACTGTGAGTTAGCCGACTTCCTTTCTTATTGTTTTTAAATCGTTATTATTACTAATTACCAGCAGTGACAGTTTTGCGAATGTTAGGGGGCGGTCTTTCGGACTGAAGCCCGTTCCCCAAAGTTGCGGAATGTCTGCAACAAACGAAATATCTATTAGTTATGCCTTTACTCATAAACTTTAAGCTCCCGTCAAATAAAAATTACGAATGTTTAGAAAAACTAAACATTAGTAAGAAAAACCCTTCCCAAAATACTTTTCTAAATCCGCCACTGATTCTCAGTATAAAATGATGTTTAAGGTTGTATCCGGAAGATTATTGCTGAACATATAAACGAAACGAAATATTAGTTATGCCTGTACTCATAAACTTCAAGCACCTCCCAAATAAAATTAGGACTTTTTAGGAAACGAAACAATCAGAAAATCCCCTCCTAAAGTACTTTTCTAAATCCGCTACTGATTATTTGTATAAATTGGTATTCAAGGTTGCATCCGGAAAATTATTGCTAAATCACTTCACAGCTACAGTATAACAGAAATGTGGAAGTACGGTTTGACGGATATATAAAAAAACGTAATTTTTGCGCTAGAAGCTAGAGTACTAAGCTTTTAGAAATTAAACACGGATGACAAACTAGAGAAGAAAAAAGATGTCGATAACTCAAAAGTTAAAATAAAGTTAAATAGGCTAGCCTCTAAAATTGCCCTCAAATACAACATTCTTCATGTTAGCTTTAATTCGTAAAACATGTGCTCCATCCATCTTGATGGTGAATTTCAGAGCGAAATTTCATATAAACGAAATGGTGAATTTCAAAGCGATGGTGAATTTCAGAGCATTTAGGTCATGGAATTCTTATCTAGCTATAGAATATACTATAAGAAAGCTATTTAGATAGAAAAATCATGAAAATGAAAAAAGCCAAAATTTCCAAAATTCTCGTTTTTTTCCCAAAAAAGCCGGCTTTTTATGTGAAAAAAACCATCAATTCAAAAAAGCCGGCTTTTTTTTTGCATCTCTGGTCAATTATGATCCCCGATGTTGTCTTTTTCGTAATTTACCAAAACAGTGTAGTAATGTTTAAAAAAAAAAAACACTTCCCAAAAGTTCTATCTTTAACCCTGCACAGATTTAGCAAAGTTATATTTAGCATTCTTAATCTTTATTATATTGTATTTATTTATTTATTTTAGATTTTTCTTGTTAGCATACACATGAAAATTAGGGATGAGCACGAGTCGAGGCATGTCTCGAATCTCGATTCGACTCGACTCGAATTCAAGTCAAGACACACTTTGTACAATTCGAGACGAGTCGAGACAAACGTATTTCTCGACTCGAATGTCTCGAAAATCTTTCTATAATTTTTAATATTATTTTGAAGAAAGTACTCATTCAGAAACACTCGGCACGAGAATTTCGAAAACTGCAGGACTTGTCAGATGTTCGAGGAATGCTGTGGTGAGTGTCTTCAACAAGTGGCGAAACCAAATTGAAACGACGTCCAAACGTCGAGGCGTTGAACGCCCCCCACCTCATTATATGTCGGATGTTGTAAGCTGAGCAGACTGGTAAAACAGGACAGGGAGCGAACTGTGTCGGAACTAACACCAGAGTTTAATGCTTGGTCAAGTACAAGTGTGTCTGAACTAATGTTGTAAAATTTCCGGAAATTTTGAACCTGTTGGTAAAAAAAAAAAAAAAGTTTTTTACGATTTCTTTCCGGAAAAATTGGGAAGTGAAAAAATAAAAAAATGTTTGTATTAGGTTAATTTTACTAGTAATGATATTCTTTTTTTTTTCAAACGCGTGAAAAATATAAGTTCAAAAATTCAATATTGCGAATATTAAAATATAGCATTCGAAAATAAAACTATTCCAATTATTATCTGTATTAAAATACTAGATTTACGCGTATATGTTTGTCACCACAGAAAAGTTTATATGATTGTCTCCAGTCCTTTCGACAATGTGATATTGAACCCACAAGTGCTAGAAACGTGCTGTTTTCATTGGTCAATTCTAAACTTTGAGTACATATTCCAGTTCTAATGAATATTTAAAAAAATATGACCATTAGCTCTTTATTAAATTTTTAGGGGTACACTGGAAGTACTGAATTTTTTTAAAAGTAAAGCTTCATACCCTACGAGTTATATATTCCAACATCACTTATTGTACATAGGGGTTGTATATCTCTCAGGTGTTTGTTACATGGCCAAATGATAAGAAAACGAAGGATAACCATTTCTCCAGTCTAAGATGAATCTTCATTATTTGGAGAGTTTTTTTAATGAACTCCGTATATAACTGACATAATTAATTGTGTGTGTAATTTATTTACTCATTACATAATGCATGCAAAAAGAAAGAAAACACTGGTCATATATCAATTAGAAATTCCAACCACAAATCGGCTCAAATCTTGCAAAAGGTGCGAGATATTGCAAAAAAGAAAACAGTCGAAAAACATTCCCTTTTATGATACACCTTGCCGATTTTTATGAAGGCATTCTTCACTTGTACCTGTAAAGGAACATGTACAGATATGAGAAATGACATGGAGATTCATGCTCATATGTGAATGATGCGCTGTGTAGAGAGCGCAGGTTCAGCTAGTTGAAAATTCATAGTCTACACTTATTTCTGTTATGTCATTTATTCGTGGATGTGCATTAATTACAGAAGTTACAGTTACATACAGTTATATGCATTAATTACAGTTACATGCAAGCCTACCAACATGAAGTGTTCTGTTGCAACAAATAGGTCTCTTGAATAAAACTGAATTCTCAATATGCTCTTTGGTCTGGTGAAGTTTTGTTAATTTTAACCAAAATACTTCTTAAGAGAAAGGGCAGTAGGCAAATTTCACTAATACTCATCTACTAAAACATATAATTACTGTTATTTGATATTTTAATATAGACACTTATATAAACTTTATGTACAAAATCCTGTATGTAAACAAATACATGTTTCCTAGTGCAACAGATTATCTATTACGATCAAAATGAAAGTGACTATGTTTCTAACCTAATAACTCTTGAATCATTAGACCGACCTCGATAAAAAATTCAACATAGATGAGGTTTGGGATAGTTTTTATCATTTTACTTTGAAGGTGCAACTTGAGGGAAGGGGAGAGAGGAAAATGACATATTAGTGTCGAATCCACAGTTTTCGGGGTCGTTGAAATGAACAATGACACTTCCGATGCCATTTAAATCAAAATTCAGCCCCACAAGTTGGAGGAGGGAGGAGATACATAAAAAAATATTGAAAATGACCAATATTAGTGTGGAAACGATAAGTTTCGGGGTCGCTAAGATGAATAGCGACACTTCCGGCCGTTTAAATCCAAATTCAGCCCCGCAACTTGGCGGAATGGAGAATATATATACATACACACACACACACACACACACACACACACACACATATATATATATATATATATATATATATATATATATATATATAACGGGTTGAATTTGAAATATGTTAAAATTACAGTCCACGCAAAAAAAAATATTTTATCGCTGTCAATTTAGAGCTTAGCTCACGAATCTCTCCCGCGATTCTAATTCTTCGTTGCCGTCAATTGTGGCAGAGATTCATGAGCTAAGCTCTAACAGAGTAACTGGGTAGGGTCACACGGTTAAAAGTTATCTTGCCATCTGTTATCTGCCATTAAGCCCCTCTCATTTCTCCTCTGTGTAGATAAATATAGCTTTCCTTTGTTGCAATAAAGTGATCGGAGGAAAACATGAAGCTTGACCTAAATCTATAGATTTCACTATCCAATAGAATGCGAGGATATGTTCCGGTCGTCGACTCCTATCCATGACATTTTTTCAGTGTCCTCTCTGAGAGGGACATAATCTTTGAACTATAGCGCTATGCGAAGAACATTTCCTGATGGGCAAAATGTTGTTGGATTTTCGATGCGTTTCGTTTTGTGAAACTCAATATTTCACCACGACTACAATTTGTAAACATTGTTGAGATTTTCTTTAATGCGTGTTCGGATTGCGACTCCATAAATCGCACCAAAATCTTATGATGTATCAAAGGTGAAGAAAACATTTCTATGATGGGTATAGAACCCAGGATTCACGAGCTCTTGGAAGTTACTGATAAACCTTGGCATTATGTATCCATAGAATTGTTCATTTCTCAAGAAAAAATCTTTCAACTGTATTCAATTGATATATTTAAAGATGGAAGTATCAGGAATTCAATTGCTGGTACGTTCAGGAATTTTTCACTTAAACAGAAGAGAGCGAGAAGACAAATATAGGACACTGTTACAAAAGTGTATGCAAGGGGTACTTTGGTTTGTCGCTTGAGCTTAACATTCCACGGTAACAACATGGCGGCTAAAGGAGACGTTCACTTACTGATTATAGAATCCGAACCACTTTTTTTTGTTCAAATGTACCCCAACCGGGAATCGAATCGCGGACCATAAGCACCGTATAGGGTATTTTGTCAAAGTTCACCACTTTTGCAGTGGTATAATTGAGTATGTAAAGAAAAAAATCATTAGAGCAGACTAAGAACAGGAGGTTAGAAATTGGCTCTATTAAGTAATTTGTTAAATGGAGCTTTTAGAAACATAGTATACGTAATTATAGTTATTCCTATAACAACCATAAAATTATATTATACTAGCCTTCGCCTAGGGTGAGGTTTCGCCTCCAGATCTCCAATTTGCTCGGAATATGGGCTCTCCCAATATACCAAATGCTCATACGTGTTACTATGGCTCAATATTTAATGTTCTTCCTTCTGTATATTTAATATAGAATTGAATTGAGCTAAAACTCTGTCACGAAATTCAAACCCCTCGTAAGGCATTTTAGTGAACCACCCCCAGCTCTTTTCCTACATTTCTCTTTATTCAGGTAAAGGTAATTGAAGTTTCGGGACCAGAACTTCATTTTCACATTCTTTTTCTACGACACAATTTTAAAATATGTCTTTTGTTCAAAGAGTGAGCCGTCTTACCCTCCTTCCTATAGCTGTTCGTCCAACGAATGAATCATATATTCGTTCTTTTGGGGCTTATGGTGTCTGCCTAAGGAACTAGGCACAAAAGTATTCATAATTCAAATATATCTGTATTAAGTAGGCCTACTATTAAATACCACATATTTTGATTCGACTCTGCTAGGCTTGTGACACAAATTGAATCGGTCGTGAAAAGGCAATATTTATATTTGTCAATGATAAATGCTGAAAGTAAAAAAAAAAGAAAGACCTATGGGGGGGGGGGCGGTTGCCCCCCTCCATGGGTCCGCCAGTGTAAATAACCACTGTATCGATAGAAGAACATACCGTACAGTATATGTAAGCCTAAATGGCATTTTCTTGGTCAGTTTCGAAAATCCGAACTACCTGTGGTCCCAATTAGTTCAGATTTTCGACTTCCTACTGTATATGCCGCAGACATGTTACAGCAAGTAAGATGACTATCATGAGGCCAAGAAATAGCATCAGGCCAAACCCAAATTATAACATCTGAAAAATCTAATTTTGAGTAGAACCATACCTGTGAAGTGTTGATGTACATTGTTGCCAGTGTTTGAGGATAGGCATATATAAATTCCTATATCAATTTTGGATGTAGAAGAGTACATGCAGTCCACGATTCGAACTAGTTAAAACAAAAATATGAGACCACAAAATGAATATAATCACTGAAGTACGAAAATGGGGATGAAGCACAGTGTCGATTTTCTAGATGTTATAATTTGTGTTCCGTGCTATTTAACAAAACTTCATTTTGTGCTCAGGTGGCAACACTGCATTACATAGCTGTTATTGATCATGTCTGTGGGTCATGTTTGCTTACTATACTGTTGTGTAAATGTAATTTTGATTATTTTAATCATTTTGAAGTTCTTTCTGTGTCGATGTGTCTTTTGCATTGCTATCTTCACATGATTCTCGTTCCTTCTTTGCTCTGTATCTCCTATGTTTCTGGGTGTCGGCCCGTAAAACTTTGGATTTCTCAGATTTCTTCACTCCTCTATCGATTGCGCATTGTTTGATTGGGCAATGCTTCTATCAATATAAGATGTTCCCTTGTGAGTGTGGCAGAAGTTCAATACTGTGGTCAGCCAAGAATGAGGTCACAACATTAGCCAAGAATGAGGTCATTTGATGTGGATGATGAAATTGCCATTTGTGGTCGTTTCTCAGTCAATTAAAAAAAAAATAATTCAAAAGTGTATGAAAATACTAGCCCGTAATTGTATGACCCTTCGGAATAGGATGGGATAATATCACCTCCCAGGAATCCCAGAAGATAGCGTACAGCACCTTCTCATTAAATGCCACCTGACGATTTTCTTTTAAGAGAGGGGATGATTCTGTGTGTTTCCATTGCATCGACTACCTATTTTTGTTTCTGGATTGAATAATGGAATCTATGATTCACGGTCACGGTCACGGTCACGGTAATGTTGAATTTTTGTGAAGAGTATCGGGCCGAAGCCCCTGACTCCATGAGTAAGATGGCAGAAAGAATATATACAGATGTGCAGGTGGCTTGTTGGGTAATACTATTGATTTGTTATGTCTGTGAGACTACATCTGCAACTGTCGCAGAGTAGCTGATGTTGAAGTCATTACGATCTAAGGAAAGATATTAAAGGCGTGGCGTGCGGTGCACGTTCCGTAGAGAGCATTTGGTTCCTATGGTAGCTATAGCTGGATTTATGTGCCTTGGCAAAGTATTCCAGAACTTATAGTGGAGATGCCGTAGAACTTCTTTAACAGGAGGCAGCTCTAAATCTTCCAGAACTTGGCTGTTGCGTGTATATCTATCGTGACCAGTGATGATTCGACCGGCTCTTGTTTGCACACTTTCAAGTGTTTGAAGATGACTATTAGCAGCATGTTGCCAGGCAGGGCATGCATAAGAAAGTGTAGATAGGACTATCATCTTCAATATGTGCACGCGGACCTCATGAGAAATTGAACTGCAACGAAAGATGGGGTACAATGCTGATATTTTGCGTAATGCTCGTTGCTTTATGTCTTTGATGTGTGAGGCGAACGTTAACCCATGATCTAATGTCACACCCAGATATTTAGCGTATGTGGCGTGAGGAATGTGTGCGTTCTCATACGTTAAATTTCGATGGACCCGGATTCGTCGTCGACTGTGGATGACAGCACAGCTTTTGTCTGCATTGATTTTAATTCTCCAACGCCTTGCCCATTCCTGAAAGCCGTTGAGTTGACGTTGCATGTAGATGTAACACTGTGCAAGTGAGCTGCTGGTCGTAAAAAAGGCAGTATCGTCAGCATACGTTGCAGAAAAGCAATGTGGTAAGGTCGGGAGGTCTGCCGTGTACAGATTATATAAAAGCGGTGAAAGTACAGCGCCCTGTGGAACACCTGCTTTGATAGATCGGGGCGTGGATTTGACACCGTCAACAGATACATGAAATTTTCTGTCAGTCAGGTATGAACGTAGTAAATGTATAAGACGATCTGGAAAACCTTGGGTGTATAGTTTATATAATAGTCCTGCTAACCATACTTTATCAAAGGCTTTTGACACATCCAGGTATACTCCAAGGGTGTGTTGTTTCCTGTTGAAAGCTGTTGTTAAATGATCCACTACTCGTACGAGTTGCGTTGTAGTGCTATGTTGTGCACGAAAACCAAACTGATGAGATGGTAGAAGGTCTCTATTATCTACGTGATGTTTCAGCCTCCAGAGAAATACCCGTTCGAAGAGTTTGCTCAAGTGCGATAGAAGACTTATCGGCCTGTAATTTTCCGGGAGCATATGATTCATGCATTAGCACAACACGTACCCACTTCCTAACAGTGTTTGCTGCAAGAACAGTATCACCACACACACCCTCCAATTGGTTATGAATATCGGGTGAACAACGTCCATTTGCGGTGAGGCATTTCACAATTACCCGTTGATCTTCAACCTAAAATTCCGTCTCCGGGCAGTATCAGAAACAGATCTTACTCGTTCAGGTACTGCAACTTCACTGCTGCCATCTAGTAAACAAAGGGTGACTTAGAGACGAAATGTGGAGGTCTCCGGCGCCGCAGTTGTTTTTCTAAAATGACAAAAAAAAAAGAAGAACTTTAAAACAGAACGACACTTTCTTTTGGTGTGCACCTCATATTACTCTGCCTATACAGTATAAATATTGCTGTTAATTGTTGCTTATATGCAACGAAATACGAAATTTTATACAGTACTTGTTTTTCAATTTGACAAACTTTCGCTATGTATCCTTCCGATTTGCAATTTATTCTAGTTCCTTTTTCTTTCAGCTAACTTTCAAAGGCACAGCTAAGTATCGTGGCACCTATAGCGCACAATAAATTATTCAACGACATGTAAAATATAACAATAATGAAATGTAACTTGCAGAACTAGAACACAGCAATAATTAAAACTCATGAAAGAGACAACGTCAGTAGTAACTTGTTACAATTTAGCTATTTTCTGAAAGCATCTGTTGACAATACTGATTAAGAACAAGCTTCACATGCTCTTCCAGGAATTCCATTAGCTGACAGTCGCGATCGTCAGTTCGCATAGAGCTGCAGAAATAGCGGTAAGTGTTCAGATCCCTATAGTCAAGACATATGGCTAGATTGATTGTAAAGCTAAAGTGGTGGACTGACGAAAGGTCTTTGATTGGAGAATATATAACGGGACAAAGTGTGAATATTTTCATCCGGAGCTGCTTATAACCGAAATTGAACAAACGGCAGAGATTAATCAAAAATTCTGAAGAAATTATAATAGAAAGACTTATGGCTAAACGGTTATCGTTCTTGCCTTTGGTATGGAAGACCCAAGTCGATTCCTGATGGAAAATTACACAGGTCTGCATTATTTCTGTTGTGTCATGTTTTTCAGCATTTGATGATGGATTCTTATGTAACTTGGTGCGCTTAATCCAAAAATGACCGTAGTTTGATCCCATCACGTCAGAATTGTTTGCAAATCGCAATGTGTCAAAATGTGTTATATGTCTAAAACCATCACAAATATGACACTTACAGACAGATGTCAGGACATGGTAAATTCTGCCACCTGCTTGTTTATAACGAAAACGATTCGTTGTCAACATAAACAGGCAGATAGCAGCACTTTCGTCGTTAAACGAAGTGTATACTGCAACTGTTATTGCTGGTGCAACCGTTCGTACGTATCCTTGTAGCGCCCCAGAGGGCCCTAATCCCTGGAAAGCCACAGCTAAGTTTAACGCTCAGTGCCGGAGCACTGAGTTAATAATTATCTGAAAGGGGTCGCCACCTGTGAACTACTAAGAACACAGGAATAAAGTAAAATACAACATGAAAGTGAAAACAGGATAAACCTGCACCAAAGAAAACTTGAGAATAAACTAAATAAAATGCAACGATGAACGAATCCAACTTAAGCGAGGCTGCTGCCTATACACCCTACGAGTGTACAGAAAGCAGCCCTCTTCCTGTGTCGTGATCTTCTTACCTGATAACAAACTAAGACCTTAATTATTAAAAATATACTCATGAACTTTGGCTTCTTTAGAGATAAAGAATGGGATTATATGAGTTGTAACATTTATTTAACTATATATATTTTCACACATAAAATATTCAATAACTATTGCATGCATAGAGATGAGATAGATAATGTTATTTACTTGCACTCCAAATAAGATCAAATAAAGTAGATGAGATAATGTTATTTACTTGCACTCAAAATAAGATCAAATAAAGTAAAGTTCACATGACTATCAATCTTGTGCGTCTATGCACCAAAACACATTTATACGGTATATTGAGAATATTAAACGTATTGATTGGATAATCAATTGTACCAATGACACACAAATAGAATAACAAAACACTCAATTATAGTGATCAACTTACCATGGTTTTAATACACATTTAAATAAGCTAGCTTGAGTACTCTGTAGTTCGAAACCACGACTAGTCGGGTGGACATGTGATTAAATAGAATGATATTGTTATTAGATATGATACATGACTCTTTTGATACAAAAGGACTAATTAACTTCTTACCATAGAAAGGAACATCATGCTTCGTTAATAGTACTCGTATTAGATATGAAATTCGATAACGTAGACAGTAGATAGACAAGTGCCAAAAATGGCTGTAATTAACATTGTGACATAACACACGATAAACTCATGCAATCAGTGTTCCGTTCCTTAAGACACTACTAGGCCAAAAACGTTGCTGGGACACCTTAGGCAGAAATCAAGTAGAAAGAACCTGAATGAGAGCAAAACACTTCAGTGGCGGACAAGGTTAGCTGTAAAATAGCGAACAAGACACAAGAGGACAAAAGACGAATCAACCTGTGCTAGGTGGACAATCGAACTTTAAATAGCTGAAATGTATGCGTAGCTCGGCGGTGATGAGCCAAAAGACAATTACTAACTCTGTGCATTATTTCACTCATGAAACACTTGTAAAGTGATGAAAACGCATGTTAGATAACTACAATTATCTGCAATAACAATATTACAATAGCGTACGTGCATATCCACAAACGGGTGCAAGTCATACACAAACAAGAAAATAAATCACTGGAAATATCGGTAATTCAACTATAAACTCTGTACGAAGCAGAGCAGTTAGCCAGCTACGAGGGCTGCTTATATAACCTTTAGGGTACTTACCCTTACTTGCAGACACTAAATAAACATACTTCACTATTATTTTTTTAGATGCACTTACTGCTTGGATGAAAGAAACTTCTGGAGAAACATAATAAATGCACAAAACACACAAACTGAAACCTCACTCACTGAATCTGATACAATAAGCTTGCAAAGATTAAAGAATCACTATTAAACCATTGATCCTCTTGACTATAAATAGCTGGTATATGCTCGGATGAAAATACCCTCACGGTGAAGAAATTTCTCCGGACGGAGAAAAGCCGGTGATACATCCACATCCTGGACGGTACTATATGATGCAGATGAAATAGTTACTGCATACTGGGTTCCGTGGTATAGTATCCACTCTTGACACATACAAAAGTCCAAAAATATTGGGTTCTTAGAATAAAAAATCGGTTCTGGCTGCATAACCAAGAATATTGAAGAAATAACTGAGAATCTAGACATCAACTAAGTTCAACTGTAGAGAAATATATACATTCAGGGCGCAATGCAATTTCTCAAATATGAGGCACCTTGCTTCATTTTAGTCTTTACTTCACGTAAATAGAGTGGAATGTTCAATTTGCTTATGGGACTGCATGAGACCAGGCTGCTGAGAGGCAAGTTCATATTTGAATGGTTATATGAAGAAATTACATACAAACTGACATGTTGCAAGATATGCTGCATTGACAGCTCCCTAAAATACACTTTAATGATTAGCTTGTCCCTGTTGTGTTGGAAAAATGATACGTGGATTTTTATCGCTGGAACTGAAACTAATAGTGATTGATGGTGAAGACAGGTGGAATAGCTTAGCCATTGTGTTCCTAGGTTGAGAACGTGGATGGGTTGGGGGCCACTGACCGGAGCTTAACTACACATGACGAGACTTAAATTCTGCTGAAAACGAAATTTATACGCTCCAAATGACATGATGGATGGTTCACGGTAAAAATAGCACACCTGATGCGTAAATATGTTCTTGTAGAGCCACAATACAAGGATATAACAAATTCCATACAATGCGGGCTCACGTGGCAAAGTAAAGAGAAAAACTATGCCCCAACACCATACATTACCACTTCGATTAACGTTGACCACAATGACTAACTATCGTAAAATGTTCTATGTATCATCAAGAGACGTAAACTCACTGGAGAAACACAGATGAGCACTATGAACAGAGATGTACTAAAATAAATTGATGAGCAAGTACCACTAAGTCTTCATGTTCATCCATCTTGCAGTTCGGTTCCCAGAATTCCCTGCGCGCGACCGCGAGTATGATGTTCTGTACAGGGTTGCAAACTACAATTTTATTACAAGTTGTATCTTGTAAATTACACTAGTATTTACAATTCTAGTCAGATTATATAGGGGCGTTACATCCTCCGTGATCAAAAGTCGGGTACACAAAGTTTTCGTGTTTTTTTTTTGTGTGTAAATGGGATAGCAGAGAGAGGAATAATCACTGGAAGCGGGAAGATTACCCATAACGAGCGTAATTAGAACCTGGAGTAAAAAATATAGTCAAAATGCTTCTAATCGAGGCGACGAAAGTTCTCCTGCCACCTCTAAATATAAAATTAGGCTTGATGAAGCAATATGTGAAAGCCTTACCAAAGGATGATACATGTTTCCAGTACATGTCTACCAAATTTCCAGCCTTATCAACCGCAAAACTAAAAGAGGGTGTTTTTACGGGTCCGGACATTGGATAACTCTGCCAAGATAGACATTTTGAGCAACACATGGAGATTGCTGAAAAGAAGCCTAGGTCCCATTTAAAGACGTAATAACCAAGTTTCTGGGCAACAAGAAGAATGCAAATTTCAAGTCTATCGTTGATACTATGCTGTAGAAGTACGAAATGTTAGGTTGTTCTATTAGTTTGAGGATTCATTTCCCACATTGCCATTCGGACCTCTTCTGGAGAATCTGGGTGCTGTTAGTGGAGAGATGCGTGACAGATTCCATCAGGACATCCATAAAATGGAAAAGCGTTTCCAAAGACGATGGAATACTACAATGATGACGGACTATTACTGGATATTGCACCGAGATGAACCCAGAAAAGAACACGGGCAAAAAAGCCAGAAACACAGCACGATTGGTCTAAAGAGATTTAGACACAATGACTAAACTCGTATTTCTTTTCTATTATATTGTATAATATTTTCTTTCTTTTCTTCCACAATTCCACTTTTTTACATGATAAACCGATTATGTCATTAAGTCGCATATTTATGATATTTTTCGACATATACAATATTTGGCACATTGCCATTTGCAAACAATTCTTACGTGATAGAAACAAACTAAGGTCATTTTTGGATTAAGCGCATCAAGATACATAGGAATCCATCATCTAATGTTGAAAAACAGAACCATCGGAGGCTAGTGTTATGGATTCGAATACCAATTTAAACTGTAAACTCACGTCTCGTATGAGTTAGGCGATCAAAAGGAACATCAACTAAAAAAAAAAGAAAAAAAAAAGACCTATACAATGTTATACTATATTAATCTTTGGCTAGCTCGGCCTAGTTCCTTGCACCACTTAAACCCATAATTCTACCGAACTTCAAATTACCTTTCGTATTTCAACTACCTTAAAGATAAGATCTTGTATCTCAAGAAAACACCCATTTAAAAAACATGGAGATTTTTCATTTCCCCTTTAGACCCCTAAAATCTAAAAATATTCAGTTTTGGCAGTTTTCCTGTGAGTTACTTCCGGAAGGATACAAGCATGCCAAATTTCATTATTGTCGCCCTGCAAGAAGTGTCTATAAACATTTTTCAGTTTCCCATAAAACCACTCTAAAGTTGGAAATTTGTATTTTTAGTGATTTTGTTAAATAATCCAATAGAAAATAATACCATGTTATTCGAATTCCAAGTACCTAAAACATGAGATTACAGGCTCAAAAAGGCCCATTTAAATAACATGGGAAATTTCTTCATCCCCCCTTTAGACCCCTAAAACTTAAAAATATTCACTTTTGGCAATTTTCCTATGGGTTAGTCCCGGAAAGCTACAATCATGCCAAATTTCAACTTACCAGAAATACCCGTTATTTTATGTCAGTGGGTTCATGTAGTTATTTATGTAGTTAGTATCTAAACATAAGAATACACCTTATTGTTGGGTAAACAATTAAGATTTCTCTTGCGTCCGCGTTTTAAATTTAAAGAGTTCTTCTGCATTGTTTAATAACCTACATTATTTTGGCATAGTTTTACGTTTTAAATATGTCGTAAAATGCAAAATGGGGCAAATATTCTCGTCATCATATTCTAAAGCAGTTGCTGTCTCTGCAAGTTTATTATTTTTCGTACATTTTACTGGTTTTAGTAAAATAACAAGAAAAATAACAGATGATTTTCTCCTAGTCATAATGATAGTACTTTTTGTATCTATGGTAGTGACTCTTTTTTATCTTTTTCGTTTCAAAGTTCTTGTCCCTGACGCAAGCATTTCCGAGTATCATAAGCAAAGTACGGACAATCAAGTATGTCCACAAAACTTAGAAAGAAAGACCCGATTACAAGCTGGACACCTACACGACGCTCAAGTGTGTTTCTGCTTCTTGAAGAAGAAAACAAGTGAAGTGGACAATAAAATAGGGGGCATGCAGGCAAAATCTATTAAGGAGAATCAAGAAAGAGATATGCTTCATTTGGATATTCTGGAAAATGAGTTATTATTGATGGCTTCAAGCATTGAGAACATAAAAGAACAAATCGATTCTCAATTTACCTCGCGGTCTCTGTTAACAGACACTAGTGCTACTTTTGTCTCCTCGGAGTTAAAGGAAAGTGATGTTCTAAGACAAAATTTTGAGATGTCCTATGAGACAGCACTTCAGTGTTTACCTGCAACCTTCGATCCAATGAGTAGAATTCTTGAGATATTCAAGAAAACTGAAAGTCAATACCAGAAAGATAATGCATCACCAGGATCGTCAATGGTAATTGATGCAAATACATCTACAACAAGTCTACAAGTAAACAGAACTGCAGAAGAATTGACAGATGCAAATCAAGAATCTCTCCTTAACGTCTTATTCACAAGACAAGAAACACCCGAAACTGATTTGAAAATAGTTGAAAACGCAATTGATGAAGATAAAGTTAAGAATTTACGGAGAGCAAGTGTCGTTAAGAAAACTTTTAGTAAAGTGTCAAATGAAGGAAAAGAGAAACTTAAAGTAAAAATAAAGGGTAAGGAAGAAAAATCAAAGGAAATTTTGAAAAGAAAGTTAGCTAAATCCTTTTTGAAAGACCGAAAGGGTTTGGAAAGTTCAGCAAAAATCAAACAGAGTATGGATGATGTGAGAGAATCTAAATTACAGCTTTCGCAAAAATTAAGAAGGTGTGATAAAGTCAATAGACGTATGTCGCCCGAGAAGATACGTGGTATTGGAAGGAAAATCAGAAATACTTGGAAACAAAACAGAATAAGTCCAGAAACAAGCGCGAGAGACATGGGGTATTTTGACCGGTCTACTAATGACTCTAAAAGTGTTGAGAGAGTCATTGCAGAGATTGACTATACAAATGATACGATAAATGTAACGTCACTGAAAAATCATGACGAAATTATTATACTTAAAGGTCAAGTCAGCCATCATGCTTCTGAAAGTTTAGTTGTATCTGGTGATGTCGATATTGATGATGATGAACATAAAGAAAAAAATGGAAACATGAAAGATGCTCAATCAAGTAATATTTCAAATGACCTATTTTATCCTAGCGGAACACTAACAACTGTTACTTCGTATCATTGCGATGCTTTTACACCATCAAAAGCAAATTTATTTAATCAAAATACTGAAAATTATTTAGACTATATGTTGGACAATGAGAAAGCAGTTGATAACTCACTTTACAAAAAGTACACTTTCAGCTCTGATTTGGATCAGTCAGTGCAACAACCACGTCTTGAGTGTGACAAGTTGGAAGAATTTGAGAAAAAAGAGATAACGTCAACTGAAGAGAGTAAAAACTCTGAAAAGAATCTTCACGAATGCGGCTTTGAAGTGATAATACCAGAAGACCAGAAAGACTTGAAAGAAATAAAATGTAAAAAATGTAAGGAAGAAAGGGCACATAAAATCAATGAGAAAATCACAAAGAACATTCGAAAAACAGATTGCACAACCGTTGAGCCTGAGACGTCCAAAGATTTTTGCCAAAGCAGAGGATCTAGAGTGACAAATACAAAAACAGTTCGTGAAGAACCAAAGATCACCAAAGTAGAAACAAAAACTTACCCGGTAAAGCAACGTAAACAGCCACAGGCCAAGCATTCGAAGACAAAAGTGAAGCACAAAGTTCATAACGATCAATTAGGTAACTCAAGTTTTTTAGTAAAGAAAACTATGAAGCCAGGGTCTTCAAAAGACATGATAACAAAATTAAGTAACTTGGATGCCCGACTGGAATCTAACTGGACGGAAAAGGAGACTATAAAACATAAACCATCACAAACGGGTTCACCAGAAGACAAAGTTACAAAACTAAATAGGCTTCATTTGCTAGAAAAGAAAAGCTTCAGGCAAACTAAGGAAAAGAAAGGTATTCATGCGGAAAAGGGATGGAACCAGACATCTGGAATGAAATAATGATAACATTTCGAGTTTCGTGGAAATATATTTACTATTGTTTCCGTTTTTATGTATATGTTTTTAAATAAAAGTTTATTATGATTATTTGAAGATTTTTTTTTTTAATGTAAATGTGCTTAATTTTCTTAGAAGAAATTCTGAGGTATGTCCTGTAAATTCGATTCATGCAGTTTAGATATGTTAATTTCATTTCTTTCCATTTTTGGATCAAAAGATCCAATATACTTCAATCAAAAATTTTCTTGTAGGCCTTATATGGGAGAACTACATAGTGTAATGTAACCAAACCCAAACTATCAGTTAACTCACAAGGGACGCATGCGAATCGTGACAGCTAGATATTTATGAAAATTGGTACCCTGACTAATTGTGGATCACTAATCATCGTTTCGATAGTCACTCGGTGCGGAAATGCCTTGTTTACTCACTACGTATAATACATATACCGAGCATTGACCGGGTGAGGCTGTACCAAATTATACTCTAAAAACGCCGGAAATGGCAGAAAATGAAAAGTGTGTGCAGATAACGTGATAGATAAGTAGGGGAACACGTGACTAAGAACATGGCAGTAGTGCCACGCGAGCAGTGTTGCCATCCAGTTTTTCAAATAGAACGTATACCATTTTATGGCATCAAAACAATTGGCATAAAACGTGAAATAAAATAAGCAAAAGCTTTGTCATCAGTGTTGCCGATTAACGGAGATATGAGGCTCTAAAGTTGAGTAATTATGGGATCTGTACAGTGAAACGAACAAATGTATAATAACAACAAGATTGCAAAAGGAACAAATGTACAGAAGGGAGTAAACCACTGCATTCACAGCATTCAGTGACTAACGGTCTTGATCGAGTCATATCATATCGAGTGTGCGGCTAGGGTGAGAAATGTACGTATTTTGCCATACTATCTATGTTTTTTTTTTTTGTTGTTGTATGTATCGGTGTATTACATTAAAATATTTTTCGCCTGTGTACTACCTGTAACCCGAATGCAGTATGTTTTGTCTTCATCGTTGTCTCACATGCTAACGTTTTCTATATTCTCGGCTGACAACTATCACAGCTCACTAATTTTTGTAAATTGATTCTGACGTACTTTCTTGTCATAGATTTGTTACCTTTAGTGCCACTCATTTTCTGTACCCTTTCTAGGTGCTATACCGTCATTTCTGTGGTTTGGAAGCCATGTAGGACTTTTTGCAACGTTGCAACCCCAACGACAGTTTATAGCTCTTGGGAACGCTTTGAGATATTGATTCCACACAAACATCATTGGACCTCTTGCGCTACAGCAAGTCCTGCTGTTCACATTTCCGCATTATATCACATGGGACTTCTTCTTCTTTCTACTGCAATTCTAACATGTGCCCTTTTTTGGGTGACTGCTGTATTAAGTCCTTTAGTCACTGAATGCTATGCATGCTGCAGTTTACTCCCTTCTGTACATTTGTTCATTCTGCAGTCTTGTTGTACATTTCTTCGTTTTCCTGTTTGGACTCTATAATTTCTCAACTTTAAAGCCTTATATCTGCCTTATTTGGCAACACTGATAACTCACCTTTTGCTTATTTTCTTTCACGCTTTATGCCAATTGTTTTAATGACATAAAATGGTATACATTTTATTTGAAAAATAAGTTTGTGTTGGGATGGCAACACTGTTTGTGTGACAGTACTGCCGCGTTCTTGGTCACGTGTCCCTCTCTTGAAGGTATCACGTTACCTGTATGCATTTTTCATGTTCTGTCTTTTTGCCGCGTTTTTGGGGTATAATTCAGCACAACCTCACCCGATCACTGCTCGGTATATGTATTATACGTAGTGGGTAAATAAGGCATTTCCGCACCAAGTGACTATCACCACGATGATTAGCGATACACAATTAGTCAGGGTACTAATTTTAATAAATATCTAGCTGTCACGGTTCGCACTTCGCATACATCCCTTGTCAGTATGATGTGCCTATTCCATAGAAAAAAAAAAAAAGAAAACTCGATTTAGAGGCTGTTCAAAAATTTTGTGGCTCCTGATCCAGAAACGAATTATTAGCCAAGATCGTAATCTTTTGATCCATATTTTGGTTTCCTACTATCCTTTTTTATTTTTAAGTTTATAGGATGATCAGCTGAATTATTTTCTGAATCGTTGCTTTGTATATGTCTATTCTTTTGTATCCACGTTCAGGTAGATCGACTATCAAACATCACAAGCGATGAAAACATATCAGTCATTGAAAATGAAATGAAATCTTTAAGTTTTACGTCCCACAGTTATGCCGGTTAGGCTCAAGAAGACGGTGATGATGAGAGATGAGTGAAATGGTGGAATGAAGAAAGTGGGAGGAAACGGGAGAACCCCGAGAAAACCCACGAGCACGGTGTTTGTCCACCACAAAGTCCACAAGGCGCGAGCTGGAATCGATCCAGGAACCCCAAGCACCGGAGGTGAACGCTATACCACTGAGCCACCGCGCCCCCACCATATCAGTCATTGAGGAAGTCATCCAGCAAGACAGATACCGGTACATCATCACGAGACAGATCTTGGAGCACACACAGGCATGGCAAAAGGCTCTGTGTTATCGCTAATCCAGCTATTGGGATACTGAAAATTTTATGCTTGCTGGGACCTACGGCTCTTGACGGAAAAGATTATGAGTATCATGAAGAACATGTGTGATGATCTTTTGCAATTTTTTGGGGGATTGCCCAGTACGTTTTCATGTATTTATCACGTGTGTCTTCGAACAGTGACAGTTGAATATTTAAACTCACACACTATATTATTATATTACAACATATAAATAATTTTTTACACATTTTCGCCGAAGTTAGGCTATCTTTCAGAATACTTATCCGCAGGGGTGTGCGGACTGCACTGGGACATTCTTGGTGATTTTGATGTTATGGAATGCCATAATATGATGTTAAGATTCGGGAAGACAAGCCATTCTGAGGGTATACCTAAAAGAGCCAATAATAGTAATAATAATTAATAATAATAATAATAATAATAATAATAATAATAATAATAATAATAATAATAATAATAATAATAATAATAATACACTTGTGATATGGAATATCCCTCTTGAAATGACGAAAACAGTCTAACCATCACGTCTGAGATTTTTAGATGTTTTTCCACTCTTCAATTTGTACGCAAAGTTTGCAAAGAAATAATAAAATCAGCAAACAACCAGTTGTACATATTTTTAAAATCTAAATACAGTTCCTTCTGTGTTGGTTATCCGTCTTTGTATGACCGTCACTAAAAGAAGCAAAGGAGAAGATTCATAACTTTACTATTGACAGTAAGTTGTTCGTTTGTTTTACTGTATTTTTGTTTTTGTTTTTTTCATTTGAAATTAGCAAATGTATTATTTTCCTATTTCCTTCTTACAAGTAAAGGTCACGTTTGGGTGAATCGAGTTGTTGCCCGATGTAATAAAGTAATACTAAGTTTGCTCAATATGTTAGGGAAGTTTTAGGTGCAAAGCTCAAAGAGTTTAGGAGATATTAGCCACTAGAACGTCACATGGAAGTACATGTATCTTATGATGACTGATGACATTCCAGCTGCCAATATTTTCAATGCGAATCAAAGTCGCTTCGAGAAGGAATTGTATTTGTACCGGACGTTGATGTGGAAAGGATTAATAAAGATCAGAACAACAGTGGGATATGTGAGTGCAACATCTCATTCCTATATAATAATGCCGGTTGTGTCCATGGGCAGAGAAATTCTGCGTCCCATATACGTTCTGGTGGTTGAACCAAATGGTAGGTTCTCTCTAGTAAAACTAGCCGAGCCGGTTAATATAATCTAAATCTCATTTGCTGGTAAAACAGCGAACCGGACATCATGTGGAAAAGCATTCCAGATGATAGGAAGAAAGTCCTCCTGCTACTTGATTAATAGTCTGGAAACAAAGACGACAGTCTTTCGTCATAGTGTGTGCCAGAATGGTTTGCATTGATGAAACGGCTGATACCTGGTGGATGTAGTGGCATGATTCAGCTCTAGATGTTTACTGCCTTTGTTCATTTCATCACTGATACAGCAATAACAGGAAGTGACGTGAATACTTAGCATCGTGACAGTTTCATACAACTTCAGTCGTTCACAATTTACCAGTTCAGTGTTCCTTGTTTTCGCAACACATTTCGATTCCCTTTCTATAAGGCTGGATACTTGAATGAGAGCCTGAAGGTTGGATCGTTCCTTACGATTACTGCTTTGACGGAATTGTGAATGACAAATATTTCAAGTGCGACTTGATTCCGTTTGTCAGGTGTGCTCACTGTGAGCAGGGTATTTGTGCGAGGCATGCACTCTTTTCTGAACTGCATATTTATTGTAGTAATTGTAACTTTTTTATGCAATAACAAAACCAATTCAGATTTGCAAAACAAACAACTTTATCTCGTTTTCCATCACTTAAATATGCTGGAAACACGAACATAATCTAGTTTAGAGGAAATAATAGGTATAAGACTTCTCCCTTATGTTTTGAGCTATGTATTACGTCTATAACATGTAACTTCGTGTGACCTTCTAGTGGCTGTATCTCCTAAACCCTTTAAGCCAGGGATGCAAATAACCACTCGCCCACTCGCCCGGGGCGAGTGGTTCATCGGTGCGGGCAAGTATTTAATATCATACCGAAGGTAAGTAAATGATTTCTATTGTGGGATGTGGGCTAGTAGTTTTTTCTTAGGCGAGTAAAATTTTGTTACTTATTTGCATCCCTGCTTTAAGTTTTGTGCCTAAAACTTTCCTGACATGTTGAGCACACTTACAAGGGACATGTTTCGGTTCGAACGCGAGAATCAACATAAAACTTGGTAGACGTATACAGGACTAAGTACTGACCCCTGTATGGTGTGTCATTCCCGTGTAAAACTCGTTTTCCGCCGGCAGCGCCACCTATCCTTCGAAACTCTATAACTCGACAAGTTTTAAACCAAGATGCGCAGATCGCTGCGGAGCACTTCGTATTCCACCACCCTCCCCACTACTCTTCCATCCAGTGATCTGGCCTTGAAAGTACCAGTGATACTAACTCAGCAAACTTATGCTACAACAAATATCACCTGCTAAAATAAATGACAAATATTACCGTGTAGCGTTATACCTACAGTATCGACTCGTAATTCTCATATCAGTGGTCCATTTCATTTAATCCCGCTTTCGAAAATGCGTTGCGGTGGTAGCTCTTCGTTCTGCGTATGTTCGTTATTAAGCTTTAAAACGAAGAGAAACCAAAAGGCGAATGGCTTAATTTTCTGGATTCCACATTAAAGACTGAACTCACAGCCGAGCCTACTAGAACATTACGATACTGAACCAGGGGCGAATACAGAACGGGGGGCGCACCTTTCTGAAAGGGAAATATTTCTGTCTTACTTCAATGAGACGAGTTGACAAAAGTATTTTTGTCAATATAAGACAACAAATAAGCTGCTTTCAGTCTATTGTTAGTACAAACTATGTCTCAAGTGTTATAATGTTTAATATTTTGCGCCCCCCCCCATCCTTCTGAGTAAGAATGAATAATTATTCAACTTCCAAGGCCGAAGATACAACTTGTGTAAAAAAAAAAAAAAAAAAAACTATAACAACTTATAACTAGTAGAGAAAATTTCGTTCAACGATGTCTTTTATTTCAGCTAGTTCCTCTTCCAGAAGTGCGGATCAAAATATTTGGTATAGTTGCAATTAAAATATTTGATTTAATTATCACCCTAGTTAGTTATATGTTCGAGGTCCCAAAGGTCATGTAGGCCCCCTATTGTATTTATGAATATACATTATTTGGCATAATTTGAATGCAATTTGCTTTAAAATCCTCATGTATATACCTTCTGCATCTGAATGCTCCCAACTTTACAGAGAAATCGGCGCCCTTGGGTCGGGCCTAAATGCTAACTCGAGTCGGGCCTCACATTATTAATTCACGGGCCTGGCCTGAGATGAAACCTACATTCACGCATCACATTCAGTACTGGCGTGTTGGCAAAGTAAGAGTGAAATAGGTGCAACAGAAACTGTTGGAAAAGGGCCACGTCTTATTATGGTCCATGCAGGAGGGGAATTTGGGTTTGTTGATAATGCTCTATTATTGTCCAAATCTAAACAGAAAAAGTGGAGATTATCATGATGAGATGAACAGTAGAAATTTTTCAAAATGGATCGATGAAAAACTACTTCCTAATCTTCCCGAAAACAGCGTTGTTGTCGTTGATAATGCCAGTTATCACAATGTTCAAATCAATAAAAGACTATCTATGTCTTCACTTAAAAGCGACATGATACAGTGGCTATCAGCGACAGACAAACCTATAAACGAAACCGAAATTGAAGCGGAGAATAGAGTAAATACATTGTGGAAAATGAACAAAAGACAATTTTTCTTAAGAATTCAAAATGTACCTTATGTGAAACAATACGCGATTGACAAGAAATTTATAAACGCGAGGCACACTATAATAAGACTTCCACCTTACCACGCAGACTTAAATCCTATTGAACTTGTGTGTGGGAGGGGAAGGGGGAATAAAGAGCAAAGCAAGGCAATGCATTTCCGATTCACTGGATGAAAAGAAAGAATTACTGGGAAAGTTATTTAATGAATATTCACCACAGAAATGGGTAAAATGTTCTGAACACGTGAAAAAAATTGAAGATTCTTACTTTGAAAGAGACGGACTTATGGATGAGCGTGTAGATGAACTGATAACTAGATTTGGTGAAACCGATTCAGACTCAGATTCATCGGCCGATACAGATTCAGATGAGTGGGAGAGTGAAACTGAAGGAGAAATGGAAAATATTTAGAAGGTGATTTCTGTTATCATTTATTTATTTATTTTTCATTAAGATTCATTGCGAACTTTTCCACCTTTTAATTCATATATTACGTTGGTAAGGAATACCCCTAATCCTACTTAATTCATTTAATATTCAAAGAGAAAATATTAAAATGCATTAAAAATTTAGTGCAATCAATATACAGCATTTACACTCAAATGTCGTAGAAAATCCTCAGACCATTCCGCTCCCTCCAGATTGCAACACTGCAAAACATCATCGTCGCGGAGAAGGGAGTGGGGAAATGTAGGATTAGATGCGCAACAACTAGGCTGCAGCGTTCTGTTTACAAACTTTTTCACTTATAGCAGTTAGATTCTTCGTTATAGGTGGTGAGTGAAGATTAGTCAGGTGCGTCAGTGTGTGGTAGTAAGCGCGAATTAGTGTTAGGTGTGGTAGTCAGTGTGGAAAAAATGGGGCGGGCTGCTGGCATTAACCCCCTTTATGTAGTTGAACTGTTAAAAGACAAACTAAGGCGCAGATTTAAGAATCAAACATCAGTTGGAGCGGACGATGAGTCATTTGCGACATTTTGGTGTATTTTAATTATCAATGAGTACGAAAATGAATTAGAAAGGATACACACATCGACACTCGACAGAGATCATAAAGAAAATGCCACGGCACAGAAAGATATCTATGATAGCAGTTCAGAGCGGGATGAAGACAGCAGTCCAGAGTGGGAACAAGACAGCAGTCCAGAGCGGGAACAAGGCATTAGTCAAAGCGAATGTGACATAACTTCAGCATGAAAACTGAAAAGAACAGATATTTTACCGCAGTTTACGGACGAGGAAGCCCGGAGTATATACAAACATTATTATGAAGGAGAATACAACTCGTACAGGAACTTACTGACACGACACAAGAAAATTATTTCTTTGAGTAACTGCAAACTTATTTTGGATTATTAGCTGTCTACGAATTCCGCTTCATTTAAAGGGAATGGGGAAATGAAACTCCAAACAATAAAGTGCGAAATCATCAGGTTATTTGACGAGGCGCGAGTGCATGAAACATCAGTCCATTACTGGTATTTACAGTGCTGGCTCTCCAAGCGATAAAAGAAGTTGGCTTATCGCATTTCAAAACGGGGCCGACTTTCATTGAAAATCTTCAGAAACAAGCAGGCATTATTTCACGAACGATTACGACTTTTATCAAATAATCTGGTTATTTCACATTTCACTATTTGGAGTTTCATTTCCCGCTCTGGACTGCTGTCTTCATTCCGCTCTGAACTGCTATCATAGATATCTTTCTGTGCCGTGGCATTTTCTTTATGATCTCTGTCGAGTGTCGATGTGTGTATCATTTCTAATTCATTTTCGTACTCATTGATAATTAAATTGCACCAAAATGTCGCAAATTACTCATCTTCTGCTCAAATTGATTCTTAAACCTGCGCCTTAGTTTGTCTTTTAACAGTTCAACTACATGAAGGGGGTTAATGCCAGCAGCCCACCCCATTTTTTCCACACTGACTATCACACCTAACACTAATTCGAGCTTACTACCACACACTGACGCACCTGACTAATCTTCACTCACCACCTATAACGAAGAATCTAACTGCTAGAGTTTCGAAGGATAGAAGGCGCTGTCGGCGGAAAACGAGTTTTACACGGGAATGACATACTATACAGTGGTCAGTACTTAGTCCTGTATATGTCTGCCAAGTTTTATGTTGATTCTCGCGTTCGAACCGAAACATGTCCCTTGTTAGTACTACGCTATCACATGTGTCTCAGGAAGCAACTCGATTTACCCAAACGTAACCTTTACTTGTTAGAGCTAGCTACGCACATATAAATTTTAGTAGAGTATTCATTATAATAGTGTTTATTTTTATGATTACAAGAGTTTTCTAGTGCATTCATGAAATGAACTTTTTCAGTTTTATGCCCGACGGTTTTGCAGTGTGGGCTAAAGGAGATGTTTATGATGAATGAAATACTGGAATGAAGAAAGTGGGAGGAAACAGGAGAAACTTCTGTTGAGGAAATGGAAGAAGTTTTTCACCTTTTGACTTACATTTAGCAAATTTATTTACAACTTCGATCGTAGTAGCTTTAATCAACCGTAAATAGTTGGTTAGCGTTCCTGATTCATAATTGGACTTCAATCCCATGAGCGACTGTATTGATTGAGAATCGATGCTTAATAATGGTGATGATCATAATAATAATCCATATAATTACCTACTATTCCAAAAATGTTTCCTGCCCACCAACTAGTTTCCGCGTGGTTATGAACTGTACATCTTAATATATGAAAATCCTATTTTTTATCTAACAAATTGTATTTCACTCAAGGGAGTCATTTGGTGAGGACAGTCGCAATTGTCTCCTAAGTTTCGGAAACCCATACTTTTTAATCGATTGTATACTAATATAGTAATAAAAACCGAATGTCTTACGTCGGTGGAGCATCTTGCTTCCTCTTGGCAAACTCTGAAATGACCTCGTGATTTGACCTTATCCTTAATCATAACAAATATGTCATATTATTTATAGTGTAAATTTTTATTACCTATTATTATGCTATCTTGAAATCAGTATAGCGTCATATCTGATTTTGTCAGGGATGGGGGCAAGATTGTCCCCCGACAAAAAGTTTCAATTAGTATATTAATATTAGTTTTTATTAGTATATTAATATAGAGTTTATAAACGCATTCGTTTCTCAAACTCAGGGGAACAATTGCCCCTGTCCCCTCCAAATGACGCTCCGCTTAAAATGATGTTCAAGAGATTATCGGTATGTGCTCACTTTCGTAAGAAAGAAAACATATGTGAGAGTTTAAGAAAAGATTGCCTGGCAAAGCTGATGCAACCCATAAGAGTCACGTCTTAGTTTATAGAAATCTGGTTAAATGTGATATTTTAAAACAGACAGTTTTTTTTGGTGTGTTTGCAGAGGCCCTTCATCAACGTGAACTTTTTAGGATTTTTGAGGAGAGCCGTAATCCTTTGACATGGCATAGGATGTACGTTATGTCATTCGCATATGCCCTTATTCCCCCATCTCAGAGGTCCTTTCTTATTGAAACTGCTTTTTTCTTTTAATTTTTAAAGGTTACTAGAAAAAAGTTCTCCATTGTTCACTGACAAGCAAGGACGGAGTAACCATGCCACATTTAATTTTTTTTTTTTCGAGATGTGCATGTGTTCTCACACTATCAAAATAGTCGATTCTTTCGTCATCAAGCAAGGATCCGAGGCAGGTTATAAGAAAGCCTAACATATGTAAGGTTCAGAGTTCATGACCATAGATGACAAAATGACCCTTATCAGCTGGGGTCGTACGAGGGGACGCAAAACTTTCCGAAAAAGGATTTTTGGAGGGAAATTTCCCGAATTATCTCAAATTTCCCTTTCTGTGTATGTCATATACCCGCGGATTTGGTTCAATTTGAAAGTTTTTTTTATATATATATTCTGGAAAGAATGCCGTATGAATAATGATGCTCGGATATATAGTGATAAAGCAGTATAGGAGAAAATCGTGTAGCCCAGGACAATGTTAGTTCTGAAACAGCCGTATGAACTAGCAACACTGTATCAGTGGAAAAAGAAAGGACTTTGGTCTTCTTTGAAGCAGAAACCATAGAATATGCGTTAGAAAAACAGATGCAGGAAAATATGCAAAATCTGCTAAAAATACGATAAATATGCATTTGTATATGTAACATGCAAAATGAATAACTATCCAAAGGCTATTGATGAGGATTTGAACAAATCGTGTGTGAAACCGCAAGTATATATTTGACTTTGTTTGCGTGTGAGGTATGTTATTTTCGAATGGTACGTGTCTTGTAGCCTCCGTGAGGCGACTGGCGGGTAACACCATACAAAATGTTACAGTTCGTGTATGCTAAGGTGTTCTAAGAAAATTTTCCTTCTTGGTTGCAGGTAACATTAACTACTTTGAAAACATGCCCAAATTCAAAACAAAGCAAGAACTTCGAGAGTCTTGAACAGACAATGAAATGAAAGCTGCAATTTAATATGTCATTGCCGAGAAAGCTAGTGTAAGAATAACTGCCAACATATTAAGTTTCGCTGAAAGTTTTCTGTAAGACAGAATGTCAGCGAAACAAGGAATGGAATTTCGTGTTGCACCTAAGTTAGGACGCTTCAAAAATACTTTCCCCGATAGGTTTGAAAGAGAACTGAAATGTCATGTGAAACAGTTAACTGATCGCTTAATGCCATTATCGCGGAAAGAATTCCTAAAGCTAGTGTTTGACAGCTGAAGAACTAAAAATCAATCACAGGTTCAACAAAATAAACCAAGTGCTGGGAAAGATTTTTTACTGCGAGTTTATGAAGCGATATCCCGATTTGTCTCTTAGAACATCTGAGTCTACAAACATATTGAGAACAACAGTTTCAAAAGGAACAAGTTGCGAAGTTCTTTACATATTTGTGCACACTAATGAATCTTACACTAGGTCTACCTGTGAAGACCCACAACCATCAACTTCAGGAGTGGTTGAGGAAACGGGGCTGCTTTTTGTTCGTCGTTTGTAGCGGATCAACCTTCTCTATACTGTATATCACCGAGGAATCAGAATCTCATCCATCAACTAGTAAAGAGCTCTCCATTATTGAACAGTTATCACCATTGCCAGGAAATCGCAAGAAACGTTTAGCTTCACGAACCCAAAGAACTAGAGTCTGTGCGATACTAACATCTTCACCATTTATAAGACGCAACTTGAAAGAAAAATGACTTCAACACACAAACTACCAAAGAAAAGACGCAAGAAGCTAATGGACCGCGACATAGACAAAGAGGAAAACACTAGACGAACATTAAAGCCCCACTAAATGCATTTTACGGCGTAACGTTCAATGAAGGTTGGATGGAGTGTGAATCCTGGGATGGCTGGGCTGATAAAAACTGCCGGGCTCGAATCAACAGATATCCATTACACATGTGATCATTGTCATCTTCGTGGGTAGGTGTTCTTATTGTTCCTTCTAAGTGTAGAATATTATATTTTTCAAATAGTTTACGTGTCCGGTTGAACCCACGAATATTCGAAATATGTAAAATGTAGCGATATGTATTGTCATTTGTTTATTTAATTATTTTTGCATTAATTCCAATATCTATGGTTTGTCAATAAAGTCCACATTCCAAATAAAGTATTTCAGGTTTATTTTGGAACAATTTTGCATCTTATTACCAATTGGCACCTCAATGTGTTCAAATGTCCGGAGTAACCTTATTTTACCCTATACTTTACTGAAAGTCTATGTATTCCCTTAAGAGGCCTCATCCCGGCGAAATTAAAATACCGCTAATTTTACAGTAATTATGTGATATCTTCCAATAGGTAAAAGATAATCGAAATGTGGAACAAGAGCGCCCTAGACAATATTATTTTGCGTGAAGTACCGTTATCACAAGTCACCTAGTGGCTTTCCGTTTTCAGCTGTTTAGAAACGCGAAAATAAATGCCGATTTTCAAAATGGCTCGAAATTGAAAGCAGATAAGTGAGTCGTGATAACGGTTTCTCATGTAAAATATTATTGTCTAGGGCGCTATTGTTCCACATTTCGATTATCTTTTATCTATTTAAAGATATCACATTATTACTGTAAAAATAGCGGTATTTTAATTTCGCCGGGATGAAGACTCTTAAAAACGCCACGGTTTCAAAGGATTAAGCTTTGCAGTCCTTCTTGCAACTTGCCAGTCATATTTTGAGAAACATACACTTGTAAATAAATAAACTACAGCAAGAAAATGCAATATATTGACAACACAATACTAGTAGCTTTTGAAAAATTGTCCCCTGGCACGATCAGTTTAGTATTCTTTGCATGTTGTCTTCTTTTCCTGTAAGGAGATCTGTCAAGTTAAGGAGCTAACTTGTGCAGTGTTGACAGTCTCCAACTGGTTTTTTAAAACTAATTGTTCGTGTCATGGCAAGTAGAAACTAAAGTTATTCGTGTCCTTGGTTAGGAATGGTTATAAAAAGCACTGATCTTTTCTCCATTTCTTGGTCACGACTTATTTTGTTTCCACATAATTAATTATTAAGATTAATGGAAACATAAAACTAAACTTCTTCAACACAGTTGAACGAATCATTGAGCTGAAAGGATTTCAGCCCTCACGTATCTATGTGCGGGTGGGTGGGGGAAGGGAATAAATGAGTGTGTGTGTGTGTGTGTGTGTGAGAGAGAGAGAGAGAGAGAGAGAGGATAAACTGGTTTCTGTTGCGGTTGGTCAGTTAGCGAATAGTGTGTGTGTGGTAAAGATAGATATATAGAGTGGACCCTTTATCTTGATAAGTCTTTGTAACCTATAAACTAAAAAATTAAAAATTCTAAAATTTTTACTGTACAAATATTGATAAGAGGACAATATTTGACACATAATGCAACACCACGAGACTAACAGCGATGATAAACCAACATCGGCCGCGTAATAACATTTCAAATATAGGAGGGGGCAAGTCTTTTTGTTGCGCCCCCCTCTCAACAGCGCCCACCATCACAGCACGTAATTTCCACTAATCTTTACAGTATTATTGTATTGTATTTTTTCATATTAGTGGGAAAATAATTGTAATTTGCGAAAAAAAGTATGCATTTGAAAAATTAAAATATTAGACTTACTTGAAGTAAAGACACGCCCAATGTATTCATTTAAAACAAGAGTCATATATGAGTAAAATTAGTAGGCCTCGGGGTACGTATCAAGTACAGTTTACTATTAATTAATCACTAAATAGTACGACATGATTGTTCCGTATACGTTCGGCACTAAAGTCATATTCTCACTCTCCAGGACTCATAGGCTAAGACATATCACAACTTAAAAAAAAAAAAAAGTATGTAGTGATCAACAAATTCTCACAATACACGTACTCGCACACTTTTCTTATTTTACTTTCACACCACATTAATCTTTAAATGTTTCCGTACATAGACGGAACTGCACTTTGTATTCATATACCTGACTAGAAATGCAAAATAGCCGGATTTTTGAGACGTGCATTATTTCGATTTTAAAAACCCGGCTTTTGGAAAGAAAACGGCAATTTTCGCTTTTTTGACACAACTAGCATCTCATAAGTGCCACGGGGTCCCGGGTTCGATCCCAGCTCCCGCCAAGTGAACTTTGTGGTGGACAAACACCGTGTGCGTGGGTTTTCTCGGGGTTCTCCCGTTTCCTTCCACTTTCTTCATTCCATCATTTCATTCATTACTCATAATCACCGTCTCCTTTAGCCTAACCGGCATACTGTGGGACGTAAAACTCAAAGATTTCATTTCATATTTTCATAAGTGCCACGTTGGTTGCCTAACCATGATATCAAGTTCTTGAAACTTAAACGTCTTGAAATGTGTGTTGTTCGGGATGCTTAAAGTCAAACTGCAGACAAGAACCTAATACGAGAGCCGAAAAGGCTTCATAATTTTATTTGTATTTCAGAAGAAAATGTTTCATAATAACAGCAGCATAATATGATTTAGTTTAAGGAACTGGAGCAAGAAATCTTAGTGCGGTGGCCCGTAACTTTTATTTTTCTTCAGAATACAGTATTTTTAAGTTATGATGAGAAAAGAAAGCTGGAACACTGTTATTTCTTCATTAAATATGAAATATTAAAAGAAAATCCCAAGCCAAAAATGCATGGAAAAGATATTCGTTCGGGCCTAGGACAAATCTGCCAATTACCAAATGCGCCAATCGTGAAAATGGACAAATCTGCCAATGGACAAATCCGCCAATGGACAAATCTGCCAATTGACAAATCTGCCAATTACCAAATCTGCCAATTACCAAATGTGCCAAACGCGAAAATGACCAAATGCGCCAATTGTGAAAAAGGACAAATCTGCCAATTACCAAATCTGCCAATTACCAAATGCGCCAAACGCGAAAATGACCAAATGCGCCAATTGTGAAAAAGGACAAATCTGCCAATTACCAAATCTGCCAATTGACAAATCTGCCAATTACCAAATGCGCCAATCGCGAAAATGACCAAATGCGCCAATCGTGAGAATGGACAGATCTGCCAATGGACAAATCTGCCAATGGACAAATCTGCCAATTGACAAATCCGCCAATTACCAAATCTGCCAATTACCAAATCCGCCAATTACCAAATCTGCCAATGGACAAATCTGCCAACAGATAAGTCACCGAACTATCATTTTATTTTAGATGTATTCTTCAATCATCATCCTACAATATTACGAAAAAGAAGAAGAATTATTTATGAAAGAAAGCGGAAAAGGGTATTTTAATTTTGATGTGTTTTACTTTAATTAATTCGCAATTATGTTTCAAAATGAATGTTTACTGATGTTGGTTGTTGGAGTTTAGTATCCCATTGCTGTCGCTGTCATTAAGATCTTTATTACACCAATTCTAAGACTGCATTACTCAGTTAATGAGATATAGTTCACACTGTTGATTTATTTTCTTCCTTTAAAAATAACATTGTCAAACACATTATATATGTATAAATCGATAAATCACATCGAACCAAATAAAATGAGATGCTCGAATACAAGTTTAGTTTATATATAAAAATATATATATATGCTGCACTAACAACTGTATCTTTCGTTGCCAATAATCAGTGACAGCTTTCATTCATTGTCCTGGCAGTACTGAACTAGCAGTTTCCTTGTCTTTTCGTAAGGTGACACATACACTTTTTCGAACATGATAGCTAGTTGTAATCGTAGGTAATAACAATCAAGTTAATTAAAAAGTCTTGGTAATAAGTATTTTCAAATTGGTTAAAATGAATACGAACCTGTTTTCGGAACGGGTAATTTGAATAGGGACATCAAAATATAAGCCGTCACTTTAGAATATTTTTAAATAAAATTACAAAAGTGTTTACTTAAAATATTTACTTTATATTTTACAAGGCTATGAAAATATTTCTTCACATTCTTTCAAATATTCACAACTTTCACAATTACAAACTAGAATTTCTCACCAAGTACAACATCGTATAAAAAATAAATACCAAAATTTATAGTTGTAAAAGAATTTTTTCTGTTATAACTTTCGATTTTAAAATTCACGACTGTAAATCAGGTCAAGAGGACAAAAGTTACTTGTACTATGGGCAAAGTTCCTACAATCTAAGAACCCCGCAAACCTGACTTAATAAATTATATATATATATATATAAAAAAAACTATATATTCTAAACGTTCTAAATAGAGTACTCAAAAAAGATCTCAAGATACGTGTTTGCAAACAAGTCATGATTATACTAACTACTGCCTACTTATTAACGATGTTATTATTGCTAAAATAATTGCGTTTCTTCTTACTTTCCTTATTCATTTTCTGTTAAAGATTATAGCTTCTTGTTCAAGACTTTTTATTATTAACTTTTACCGACTGTATTTTTCTACTTATAATAAGGAATACATATATTGATTTATTTCGAAAATGTAAAAAAAAAGCAGACATCCGCTTAATGAATTAGGTCAGCCATAGCTCGTAGATTTCATGGTCTTTCACACAAATTCTATGCGAGGTCCAACCAAACTTGTGAAATCTCCATCCCCGTAAAGGTCGTCAGCACAGTTGCAACTTCGTTTTTGTTGAAATAGTCAAGTAACAATATTTATATGGTTCAAGTCCTTTTTCTTTATTATTTCTTCTACTACTTTTAAATTTGAAAATTGAAAGAGCTTTTGTGTAAAGTGTATCCCTCTCATAGTGAACTACTTACATGATGATGCACCACAGGCACTTCGTCGGTAACTTCAAACTTGAAATACTCATAACGGAATAAATTGAGTTGAGTTGATTTTAGTTTAGCGCCCGTTTCAGCAGCGAGGCTATATGAGACGTGGACCTACTGATTAACGTGGAATCCGAACCACATGAGCTCCCGCCGGGAATCGAACCCGGGTCTCCCACGCCAAAGGCGCGTACGCTAACCGCTTAGCCACGGAGAAGCTCTCATAACGGAATAAACAAAATAAACAAAGAAAAGAAATAAACTGTCTCCCCAAAGACCCGTTTTTCCACAATATTAGCCACGGTTACCCCCTTTGCGGTCATATTAGTAAAGAAACACAGTTTGTCCTTTACAAGACAATATTTCCTCGACATACATTTAGATTCTTTTTAAGAATAAATAATATACGATAAGCCAACACATTACTCACATATTTATCTTCGTATTCTCTTGTATTTCTTTCATTATAATATATTCATGGGCATATAGATTGATCCTTTGGAACAAATATTATAACTTCAATAAAAGTATCACAAATTGCTTACTTATAATACAGCATATATAATGTGTATATATCCTCTTATTATTTGTGTAAGTGTTATTCTCTTACATACAATTTTTACTTTATGGTTTTCAATGAATAGGTTAGGTTCTCTAAAATAACGATGTGTATGACATGTTCCCTTTTCTGTACTTATAAATTTATTCATACAAAACTTAACATTTCGACTCATATTTCTTTGATTTACTAACTAGTTATATATTTTTCATTATTCATTTCGATAACCTGAGAATAGTTTTGACCGTTCGTGCGTTGGGAGATTTGTCCATTTGTGTGGGAGTTATGACCGATCGTGTGGGCGTTTTGACATTTCTTGAGCGTGGGGGTTTTGGCTGTGGGGGTTATGACCGTTCGTGTATTTGGGAGATTTGTCCATTTGTGTGGGGGTTATGACCGTTTGTGTGGGCGTTTTGACATTTCTTGAGTGTGGGGGGTTTTGGCTGTGGGGGTTTTGACCTAGACCCATTAGTTGCATCGCTTTTGGTGTTCTTTTAGGTACCTCCTTGCAACCACAACCTTGAGCTACACCACGAGATGTAGAAAGAGTAGAAACAACATTCTAGATACGTGTGTTAAGTCTAGTGAAGATACTATTATAGTATTGAAACTTTACATTTTATACAGTGTTTTTACTAAAAAGTGCTGTACCTTGTCATGACAATTGAGTTAAATATAAAATTTGTTTACAAGGTCTACAGGTGGTTTATTTAACGTTAGAAATATTCTTTGAACATATCGTTGTGCATGTTAAGGAGATGCACAGAATTTTCACCTATACAAAATTAAACATCACTTTCATTATTGCTTACAGTAACTGTTTACATATACTTAATTTTCAACTCTTTTCATCTCTGAAGCAAAAAAAGATAATTTTTCCAGATATATTTATTTCCTTTCTACAGAAAGTAATTTATTACTTGAATTATTAAAGGTAAACTAAAATATTGCTCTGAATTTTACCACTATTTTACGTATTTATTTATAGACCATTCTCGTGGGTAATGATGTATATAGTTATTCGCTGTAAGTCGTAAGTAAGACACGTGCGGATAACCATAATTGATAGGACGATCACTACCAACTTCATTGGAACATGTGTGGGCCCATGTGAACGCACGAACAGTAACCAATCTACTATTGAATCGCACGTTTATGTTCTTTTCCTACGATTTTTCTCCATCTGTTCATCGCTTACAGGATCTTCGTCATTGACTAGGCACATGGAGGACGCTGATATTTTGATAATATTGTCCTTTTACCCTTTAACACAATGACGACTATTGAGTGTGTATGAATTTCGCATATAGGATGAATACCAAAATTTTACTATAGGGCATTAAGCTACATATCTCACACATCTGTTGTTCCGCTATGGGTGCTTTCATCCTCAATTGTCATCTCTATAAATATTTGAACAACATTTTGCTATTTCATCTTCGAAGAGGGTAACACATTTTCATAACATGAATCAGGTGTATTCTAGTCACTGTACACCTTCTACTCTCGTTTGATAACCTACCCTTGGTTCATCAAACATAGCCCTAGCATGCGATTCTGACAGACACATGATTATGACAGCATTTCCTACGACCACCACCTAGCTACTTTAAGACTATATACCTGCTCAAATATCAGTTTGTATTTGTGCTGGAAGGTGTTGAGTACTATGCGTTTCTTTTACAGCCTTTATAACGTATGTCTGATGCGAGCAAGTGATGCAGTCATGAACACCAAGTTTCTCTTCTTCTTTTGAGCAAGCTTTCGTATAGATGAATGAATTCTTATTCTATGTACTTATCTTGAATGGGGGCAGACATCAAAGGGTATAAGAGTTAAAATGGTCCTAAACTAATATTGTAATCTTCTGAAAGTCCTTTTTGCACATTTATCTACAATATCTATAAACCCTCCCTTTGTGCTTTCGCGTTAATCTAGTCGCTAGTACGTGAGCATTTTGTATAAGGGGTCCCGGCCTTGATTCCTGCTAAGAGATACTTTGTGATTTGGACTGTCCGTTACATTTCTGTTTGTCACTAACGTGTATGCTTAAGTTGAATTGCAACCAAAAAAGATGACTACACAGTCGGGTGTCGCTGTTGCAACTAATTAAAGGAAATTAAGCTGGTATAGTGGCTGGTGGGTGGGTTTTTGGTGTATGGGTCCGAGGTTTCATCCGCAGTGGAGATTCTCTGTGATTTTAACTGTCCTCGATCTTTCTGTGTCCGTGACTCTGTCATGTCTCATTCAGTACAATTAGAATCAAAAGATAATTACAGAGAATATTGTCTCAGTTGGGGCGAGTTAAGAGACTGACAGCTGCTCAGGAAATGCGAATTGCATATTTAAGTCGACCATACATTGATGTATTTTTCGGTCGTAACCATAAAATTTCATACGCTAGTCTTGTTAGCAGCTGTCAATACGTTAGTGTATGGGACCTGGCGTAAGTTTACGTAACGAATTTTTATACGCTGGAAAAGTCTGTCTGCTTTTAACTTCGAGCGTAAATACGGCGCGTAGAAACGGCTCAGATGAAAGAGTTTTCAAGCAGCAGGTGGTCTCTTGCCCTTTCCAGGCCTTCTCCCCGTTCTGGTTTTATTGTTTTCAGAAGAGAAAACCTGTTCTTGTGTTGTCCTCGCGGATCGTTGCTGAGGTTTGCTGGCAGACTCACCAGAAATCATCATTCCAATCTAGTTTCAGTATTTCTATACAATACATGATTTTGGCTAAATTAATATTTTCTATTGCACAAAACGATATATTATTTCCTAATTAAAATTCATAATTAATTTTCAGTACATAGAGAAAAAGCTATTTAAATCCAATACTTCCTAATCAGAATTCGCAAATGATGAGAGCTCCTCCGTGGCTATATGGTCAGCGTATGCTTCTCTGGCGCGGGACATCCTGTTCGATTCTCGGCAGGAGCTCATGTAGTTTGGATCCCATTTCTCATATAGCCTCGCTGTTTAAGAGGTCGCTAAATTGAAACCCAATCCAATCGAACATGATGTCTTTCGACTACGAATTTAACATTAAATTTAGTATTTGCATATTAGTCCCCCCCCCACACACACAGACACAGAGGTCGAGATGGTTATAAAGATGAAGTCACACCTTTAGAATTGCTCATGTTCTGCTATCAAAAAGAGAAGTATAACATGACTTTTAATAGGGTGTGACCAATTCTCGGCAAACTGAAAATGTCACGCTATTTATAAAAGAGAGAGAAAGCAAGAGAAGGGAAAGAAGGAAGGTTAGGGCAACCAACAGCAATGTTACTTCCAGATATACTTTCGGGCACTTGGTTCTCTCAGTCGAATATGAATAAAAAGGTCCCCAGTAGCAAAGATAAATTACATTTCACTCTTGTGAAGAACACTTCACCAAATAATGTCCAAGTGCAGCTTTCTGATAGTTTGTTTTGTCCCACGCTACCCATACAATACTTTTAGAAGAAATCATCACCAGTATAGAGGCTAGAGGTACCTACTAGGTATATTTAAGATAAAAAGTAGTAATCCTGACCTTCAACAAGATACTATCTCGATATCTGCCTGATAAAACTGAGCAAAAATTTGCGTTTGAGTATCGAAATTCGATAAAAGTTTTTTGCTATTTCGACCACCTGCTGCTTGTTATTTTAAGTACCTTCTCAATCTTACAAGAACTTGTAGCAAAATGGGTTCAGAAAGTCACTATTTTTTTTTCACGTGACTTTACTCGTGAAAAAGAAAATGTGATAAACCACAATACATAGCCTAATGTTTCTTTCTTTGTGTATTATTTCAAACCTCAGAATGTATACATATTTAAATTTAATAGACCTAATAATCCTATTTCTCTATTAATGCTCACATACTAAGTATAAATAGAAGAATCATTGTACCGCTTGTTTTAGTGTGCTTGCTTTCCAGTGATAAAAGTTCTAGTTCAATCCAGGATACCAGCTATGTTGAATATTTTTCAACATTATATTATATCTCGTCATGATGGGGACTGTACTACCACTTACTTGAAAACTTATGTAGGTTCAAAACAGAACATAACTAACATCAACATTTAAATGGCACCCATTTGCAGGAAATAGGAATACACTCATAATAGTTCATGTTAACTTGTAGTATTCCATTCAAGCATTTCTCAACCTTTGTGGTATGGTTACTATCAATCTTTTCCAGACAAACGTTAACTTAAGGTATATTACCACAAAATATTAAATAACAATGAATACCTGACACTTAAATAATTTCTTTCCTGAACAACTCAATCGTTTTACTGAGCTCCTATGTCACTAAACGGTTAGCGTACGTGTCTTTGGCGTGGAAGACCCGGGTTCGCTTCCCGGTGGGAGTCATGTGGTTCGGATTCCACGTTAATCAGTAGGTCTCATATCATATAGCCTCGCTGTTGAAAGGGATGTTAAACTCAAAATCAACTCAAGTTATATCGTTTTACTATGTTTGTAAGTAACATGTCCATCACTGTCAGGAGAATTGATATAATAATTGACGCAATTTCCTACTTAATAGTGTGTTATTTTAGTGGTATTTTAACTACTAGAGCTTCGAAATTAATTGATATTTAATTGTTTCAGTTTCGTATAACATACAAGTTTGTTTACATTTTTCCTTTTACTTTCTCCTTAATTCCTTATAACCACGATTTCTTACAGTGAAATATGCCTTATGTAATGAATATAAGAACTATGAGTATTAAAAACATACAATTCGACGGGATCTTTACACTGAGAGAAATGAAAATTTAAAATAAAACAAACCTGTTTATTTTCTGAACCAGTATGGAAACTCTTTCGACTTAGATTCCTTCAAACTGATTGGTTCATAAGTTGTGAAACAAATGTAGTAAAAAAATAAATTTAAATGAACGAATGGATTTGGTTCAAAGTGTCTTTAATGAGTTAACAGTTTAAACATTTGAAAGAAAAAATCTGAACCAAAATTGGGTAGTTCTCAATTCATTTAATTAAGCAGTTAGATGTTTGTACCAACATGTAGTAAAATTTAAACAAACTAGTAGTTCAGAATAGTTTAACTTTGTTTGAAAATAACCTAATCTGAGTTGAATTGTAGGATAGAGAGTTGTGAATGGCTAATGTTTGAACGGAATTTGACTACTATAAATTCGAAATTAAATAGGCCCTAAATTAAGGTCTATATTATGGTAAAGCTTCGTGATAATATGCCAAATGTCATATCTACGCCAAATTCATGAAACAGCTCCAATGATTTCTAACAACCCTACATTTTATTATATGTTGTTCCCATATAACATACACGTGCAAACCTCTCTTTTTAGAAAAAATCAATATATAGTATACTAACTAACTATAACAACTTTAATAAAGTGTTAAATTTATTTTACTTTTCGTGATCGATTGTAGTTGCGCAAAAACAGATCCATTCACTTGTAATAGAAAGGACGGCAATTGGGTATGAACACTAAAAAGTGGGACAAAACACTACTAATATAAAGGGGCCATGTAATTAGGTTATAGTGTAAAGCTAAAAAAGTGAGAGCAGCAATTACCTCCACGCACCTAATCGCCGATGGACAGCAAACTTGTTAATGTTATTCCCAATTTAACAGAATTTTAAGACATTGTTGAGGAATAATTTTAGTAGTATATAATTATATCTATACGCTTTTATTTGAAACACTTCACTTCAGATCTACAATGTTTCATTATATTTTCATTAATTGTTAGTCATCCAACGATGCGTTCAAACATAGAATATTCACTAACAATCATTGCATTGGCCAACAACTTAAATTAATTTGTTTACAGTTAACTAAATAATTTAAAAAAACACTAAATTTGTTATATTTAATTTGAACATGTGGTTTAGTCCAGTCATTTGAATCAATAATTTTTCAATTTAAAAGTTGGTTTACATCGATCAAAAGTGTCTGCTTACTGTGTCAAAATGTTTTCAGTAGACCTTACATTGAATGCTGTAAAATTTCTTATATCATATACACTAACATGAGAGACGGACATAGGGCGTATTGTGAAGTTATACACTCAGAAAAAATGTATGTGGCGTACGTAAAAACGTAGGTTACATGTGTAAATCCTGTAGTTTTTGGACTTAAGGTAGAACTAAAAAACGTATAACTAAAAAAGTATAACTAAGACATACTTTCCGTATAAATATTTCGAATAAACGTACTTTCTGTACGAACGAAAGAACTGTATATAAGTGATCAGGATGTCACATACAGATATACGCATGTAACATACAGCTGGCGTATGTAAGATACGTATACGTATGTGATACATGGAAGACTGTTAGATGTCATACATCCTAAAACGGCATTATGTAGCATCTAAGTGAGGAAAGTCTGTAGCATATGGATAACGTGTGCTCCTTGCAGATTCCTGTAGTAAACAATGATTCCGTATATTTGTACAATGTATCGCTGTCCGGATAACCGACTTTTCTCAGTGTATTAATTAATAAGAATTTGCGTCCGGTGAAGGGGAATGTTAAATGTTCGAAAAATTTTCTCTCTCTCTCTCTCTCTCTCTCTCTCTCTCTCTCTCTCTATATATATATATATATATATATATATATATATATATATATATATATATATATATATATATATATATATATATATATATATTTACAACAATGAGGAATATCACAGTCGAATCGATAAGTGTCAGTAAACTAGACAAATGTTTAGAAGGGGAATGAAAAACAGAGCCGTAGCTATAGACTTCGGCGCCCCTACACTCACCTTATCGAGCTTTTCCTTTTTTTTTTTTTTTTTTTACAAATAAGACAAACAGCTGTTTTTTTTTTTACAAATAAGACACAGATTATTGCAACAGCCAAAAGTGATCATTCTCTATTCTTTTACAAATAAAAGCTGTTTTCAAGAGGCTTATTTTGGACTTTTTGTTGAATTTACAAAACTGCCTCTGACTGTACACAGATCCACCTTGAGAACAGTTATGAAAATTTACAATGTTTACGTTTCATACTATCTAGAAGAAATGAAATTTTAATATGTTTGAATCTATGTGTTTAAAAAGAAATGTTCGAAATGGGTAACAGCTTCAATTTCCAGTAATAATTGTAAACTTTTGTAAATTTATTCTGTATGTGACCACATAAAGAAGATTTTAATTTTGATTGTTTTACAGTAAAAAATATTTTGTGAAATGTAACGGAAGCTCTGAATGGACCTTCTTTGCGAATTTCTTAATATTGATCGATAGAGGTAAAGAATAGTTTAATGTTTGTACTTGAAATCCAAAATATAGTTTGGCTACTATATACATTTAAAATTATAGTACTTACTTAATTTCTTAATGACTGAAAATTTTGAATTTAAGGTTACTTATTATTAATATACATACAAAATATCACACAACTAGATACGTAAACACACACACACACACACACACACTCACACACACAAAAGAAATCCTGGCGATACAAGTGGTTGCTGGGGAAATGATCCCAATCGTGTCTTCACTGTTCGCCTTTTCCCGTTTTGCCTTATGATTCTTATCACAGGAAACGTCAACCAAAAATTGGTACTTAATGACTTGTTATCATAAGGCAAAATGGGAATTCCCCTTTCGCCTTACAATAATTTTCATATATTGGTAGCCCTGCTTTAGCAAATATAAATGTAATTAAAATGTTCAACAGAAGGATACTGAAAAACCGGAAAGAAATAAGTTGCATTGAAAAAGAAGGTAACAATGTAATGGATTCGAAATCAGAACTAAGAATTAATTATCACAGAGCAGAGGTGGAGTGGCAAACTTTGGCCCACCATCAAAATTTTGACCCATGAATCCGACCATTATGGCTCACGAATCCGGATTTTCGACACCCTACTGCAATTCACGGGAACAAAGTTATACCTAATTACAAAAAAGGAAAAAAGAAAAAAGAAAGAAAGAAAGAAAGAAGAAAAGAAAAACGGCATAAGCATAGTCCTACAAATTCTGGAGGGCGTAAGTGTTTGTTTTTGTACGTAAAACAGTAGAATCTCTTTTAACAAGGGCAGATCCAAGGGGTGATAAGGGGCTATAGCCCCCCATTGACGCTCAGGTTTACACTGGATAAAATGGGCTTCAATTCTGCTTTACACTGGATAAAACGGCAAATTATGGTTTAGCCCCTCCCTTGATCATATCCTGGATCTGCCACTGCCTTTTAACCTTACATGTATCCACCTTAAATGGATTTTATTTCTTTTACCTCAATATAAATCGTTTATTCTGTCTACAGAAATAGAATTGTAACTCCTCGAAAACAACTTAATTTGGATCAGGAACGCAGAAAATTTTTGAAGAGTGCAAAAAGTCTTCACCGACGCTCAATGCTTATGTGTAAAGAAAAGAGACAAACTAAAATGATAGTTCTCATAATCATGTTTCATTTATTGCGTAATGAAAACATTTTTGCACAAATTCCGATTCAGAAAACTTCCCAGATATCAAACAATCTGAGCCTAACGTTCCATATAGGGATGCACACGAGACGAGTCGAGACAGGATTTTCCTGACAAAATTCGAGTCGAGACACGGCTCTTCCAATAGAGAAATATACATTTTTTCGAGTCGAGACATCATTTTTACAGCACATTTTCAAGACGAGACAGCCACAAATCTTGTATCGTGCGCATCCCTAGTTCCATAGTATACAAAAAATTTCAAGCAAGAAGTGTACAACTATACTTAGGCAGAAAAAAATATAAATGAACTCTTTCACAACCTAAAGGGAGGATAGGTTTATTTGGTAAAGTTGACATTAAAAAAATGCAACAAGGAACTTGCAATAGGAGTACAATACAGAAGGGTAACCAGAGAGTGGAACGAAGAGCTGGACCTTCAAACCATATCCTGCCAAATAGAGTTCGCTTATATGTTAATTAAACTTTTTTAATACTTACATACAGCCAGGGACGTGAGTGAGCAGGAATTCATTTCGGGGGGAAGCTGTCCAAATTCAATATGAGGACAAATTGTATTAAAATTTGTAATATCGCCCCTAAAATTAGACAAAATTTAAGGACAGTCGTGATTTCGGAGAGGGGTTTTCGGATCCCCAGGCACACCCCCTGCCTACAGCAAATGAAGAATATAGTATAAAATGAAGTACTTTTTTTTTTTTAAAAAAAAAATGAACAATGCTAATAAGTTAAAATAGTTGAAAGAAATGATTGCCGGGTAGCCAGGTAGCCAAGTCCGCTCTTGTGAGTGGGATAAATTATTGAAAAGGTATAAGAATTAATGTTTATATTCATGTAATTGGATTATTTCTATGTATTTGCGAAGGTAGAGCAGGAAAGGGAAGGGATTTTAGAATTTTTGTGTAACTTTGTTTTCTGTAAGATTATTGATTATTACGAGTCAATCAGGTAACAGGTTTCAGATTAGATGTCACATTTAAAGATCTGTACGTTGTTCAACTAGTTTCACACTGTGTATGATGAGTAAAAGTTCCTGATTAGTATTGAGTTCGTCACTGGAAAGTGTATAAGTGCAAGTGTGTTTAAGTGTGTTAAATGGCTATATCTTTCATTGCATATAAACGAAGGGGAAGGTTACTGTGTTAGGAAGAACATATTTATCGGATAAACTATTGTCGTGAGTCAAAATAATATTGCAATTGTAGTGAAGGGTGTAAGGTTACTGTTATTCTAATTTGTGTTGAATTTGAATCTTTATCTGGTGAATACACACATCCTCCATGAAATGAGCAGATTGAAAGTTCTCTCATACGAAATGAAATGAAAGTTTTACGTCCCACATTTATGCCGGCTAGGCTAAAGGAGACGGTGATGATCAGAAATGAATGAAATGATGAAATGAAGAAAGTGGGAGGAAACGGGAGAACCTCAAGAAAACACACGCACAGGGTGTTTGTCCACTACAAGGCTCACTTGGCGTGAGCTGCGATCAAACCAAGGATCCTATGCACCAGAGATGAACACTCTACCACTGAGACACCAGAAATAGAAGTGAAAACAATTAAACATTCGCCTGCGTACTTTGAAATGTAGAATGAGTAGTAAACAGATTTCTCTAATGCAATACTTAGATGCTGTTGCTCATTGTATATGTACCGAAGATAAACACCATCTTGTATAGGTGTTCTGTACTTCTTGTAGTTACTGCACTTATTTTGTTATATGAATAAACAAATTAAATTATATCTATGAATGCACTTGCAAGCCTACCACATAATGTTCGTAAGGCGAAACGGGAAAATTCACATCGAGATTTCCCGTTCCGCCTTACATGAAGATAGAAAGTGATAACAGGTTTTACATGTAAATTCCATTGCTAGAGGTCATAAGGCGAGACGGGAAAAGGCGAAAAGTGCAGAAATCATCCCAATAAATTCCTTGAAATTGGAACCATTTCATATGCAAATGAAATTTAAAAAATCACTGGTAGTGATCAGTCTTTGAAAAAGAAGAAATTCATGGGGTTAAGTTCTGACCCATTAAGCCCCTATACTACAACTGTTTCAAATTCAAGAACGTTATTATTCCCCTTGTTTACCTTTATTTTTAATATTCCCGAGCAAAGAGCAACTTGTGTGTGTCTCTTAACTCCTTTCATTCTTCATACCTTTATTCTCACCGTCGTGATTAAAACAATTGGGTAGAAAAACGTGATTAACTAACCAAATTCATCATCAGCAAAACGCCAAATACGTTCGTATTTAACACTTTGACCGTTTTTGATTTTGAAAACGTTCTTGTGTACACTGTAAGTCATTACTTGGCAGCATGTATGTCACATCGTCATTAATAAACCATATATAATAGCTTTTTTTTAAAGTGATAAGTAAAAACTTGTGACTCTTATTGAAACGTTTGGATTGCGAGCGTAGCAAGCAAGAAAATTTTTAACAAATCTATTTCTTTCCATACCAACAACAATATTGATTTAATAGGGCGCCAATACTTTTTCGGGGCGACGCGTCGTTTATTCATTTCCAATACCTTTTCTTTCTTCTTGCTCGTTCGGAACCCTCTTGCTATCAGCGCCCAGGGCAACCGCCCCGCTCGCCCGCACATTAACTACGGCTCTGATGAGAACTTTTCTAAATATACAGCAATCTATTCTACAGTTGCTAAACGAATAAGAGATAACACAAGCACTTACACATTTAAAAATTAGTTGTATTTAAGGTAAAGTATGTTTTTATCTTAAAAAGATATTTTACTTCCAAGGAACTTATTATTATGAGCAAATGTACTATCCAATGTAATGTAGCATGGTGCATTTATACCGTCACTGTTAGAACATGCTTGAAAGATTGGGAAAGAAAACAGGAGAGTGAATTAGTTGCCGCCTTTCATATTAGTAAAGTACAACAACATAATTGATATTGTTTTGATTTGGTTATGTTGTACTTCAGATCAAGTGATAGTTCGTTTTCTATATATTAAATTTTAATTATTCTAAATGTGCTTTTGTAACTTTTAAATAACTTGTCAAGTCACACTTCGAAATTAAGACCTTAGTTTGTTTGTACTTAGAGACGGTTGACTTTCCTTCTTTTTCTAGACCCTTTCATTAAGGACTAGCTTCTATAAGAGCAGCAGATGCTGAGCATATATTACCCAAAAGCAGTGCGCGAATTAGGTTGTGTATATTTGAAGGGGGATAAAATAGTTCCTAACAGGAGATAGTTGGTTGCTTTGTGAAGAATCAATGTTTCAGTTTGTTGCTTTTTGAAAGGGATTACATAAAATAGAAGGAAATTCCGCCCCGGGATTCGCACCCTACCCTAAAGACATGAGTGGCATAAGCTGAATGGTAGGCCCTGTTTCCATGAGATATGTTACGCCACAGAGGGTAGATTTATTTGTTTATTCGAGAAATCTAACAAATTTAGTGGGGAAAAAAATATTAAATTCAATTACTGCTTTCGCAAAATCATGCATTTAGCTTTTGTTTTTCTTTCTTTCTTTTTTAAAAAAAAAATCTGTCTGATTTAATTTTGTTAAGACATTCTACGGGAATTTCACATTCCAATACTATGAAAACTAAACAAAAAGTACTCTTACGTTTGAATATCATTCCCTAGTCCAATTTTCTTTTATTCTTTTCTTCTTGCTTTTTATTCGTTTCCTTAATATCATAATGTTTATAGGACCGGCACTTAGGTCTCTTTCACATTATCCGGCGATTTGCCGGATCCGTTTCCGGCTGTTTGTCGGATCCGGTTTCGGCCCCTTTCATATTATCCAGCGTTTTGCCGTGGATGAAAAATATGCGAGCAGGGTTGCTGTGCAACGGAAGAAACAAAACTCTGTGACTCTTGTCGTGTTGTGGTGGTTGTAAGGGACAGACGCAAAATGTGTTTTCTACTCGCCTTGTTAAGACACAGGCAGAAAAAAAAACGTCAGAGACACATATGGGTTTACCCTGATTTTTCTATACTGTTTCCACAATTAAGGGAAGACGAAGGAAAATTCTTTAATAATTACTTTCGTATGTCTATTGCATCAACTATTGTCATTCATTAGTTTTGTTAATGTGGCTGCAGTGGACAAATGCAAAATAATATGCATTTTATTCGCTTTGTTACCAGGCCCGTAGCCAGCCCCAAAATTTAGAGGGGTCCGGTAGAAGTTAGGGGGGCCGACCCAATCATAGTATACTTCATCACCATATTATAGTTCATTTGCAAGCCTACCGTGAAACTTTTAGGAGGCCAGCCAAAGTTTAGGGGGCCCGGCCCCCCTTGCCCTCTATGGATACGGGCCTGTTTGTTACCGAAATGAGAGAACATGCCACATACAGAAAACATGTGCACTTTTTATTAGAGAAGCGGTATTTTGGAAGAGATTTTTCTATACTGTTTCCACAATTGATAAACTTGGGCAAAAAAGCGGCCCGGTTCTGGATATTTAAAATACCGTTCCGGTATTCAACTGTTGTGACTGAGAAAACCAGACTAAAGTCCTCTCGGGATAGTCAACCGTTGAGGTCTATCCGAGAATCTCAAGCCAACATTCAGTCACTGACCCCAAGACTGGGTTGTAGGCATTATTATTACTAGCTGTTATGCCCGTTCTTCGCACGGGTCAGATAAAATATCAATGTAAACAAACGGAACAATGAGAGAAGAATTAAGAAGCATTTCTAAAATTAGATACATTTTGTGTGAATATATATCCAACAACGTACGTGTTTTCATTGGGAAGGCCAATGAGGACTGAATTTGAACGAAAACACTATCGAGAGTATCAATATACATCTGAGCGACATCGATAAATATGAATTCGACACAAATATTGGCCATTTTCTACTACTTTTACATGTCCCGGTAAACGCCCCCTGAGACCCCTCCCTGGTTCGAATTGTGAAAAAATCGTCTCTGTCCTTGAGCCGATACCGCAAAAACTATGAATGTGACACTAACATCTGCCATTTTCTACTACTTTTACATAGAAAGTAAACGCCTCTGTGATCCTTTGATTCCAATTTTGAAAAAAAAAAAAACGCCTCTGGCTCCCAGTCGACGGGGGCTGTTTTTGGAAGTCAACGTTTTGGGAGTATCGCCATTCACCTCAGCGACAGCGAAAACTATTGATTTGACACTAATATCGGTCCTTTTCGATTATTTTTACATGTCTCGCAATTCTCCACCCCGGTGACTCCCGACCCGCATACAATGGTGGCTGAATTTGAAAATCATCGCCAATGAAAGTATCACCATTTATCTCAGAGACTGCGAAAACTGTGAATTTCACACTAATATCGGTCATTGTGGACTATTTTTACATGTCTCCGTGATCTCCTGGCCCAAGTTTCTTAGTTGATGGGGACTATATGTGAAAGTAAACGCTATCTTGAGTTTCACCATTGAGCTCACTGACCCCGAAAGATATGGATTTGACATTAATATCGGTCATTTTCGATTATTTTTACATGTCTCGAAATTCCTCCCCCTCCTCTGGTGACCCCCGGCTCGCATACAAATGGTAGCTGAAGTCATCGCTAATGGTAGTGTTACCATTGATCTCAGAACCGCGAAAACTATGGATTTGACACTAATATCGGTCACTTTCTACTACTTTTACATGTCCTGGTAAACGCCCCCCTGAGACCTCCTGGTTCGAATTTTGAGAAAAACGCATCGGCTTGATCTGGAGCCTGGACCAAGGTACCCGTGACCAAATTTTGGTAACTTTCGGTCCACTCGTATGGTTCCCAGGCCGTACAAAGACAGACACATAAACTCTTTATTTTATTTACATTAGACTATTATTATTATTATTATTATTATTATTATTATTATTATTATTATTATTATTATTATTATTATTATTATTATTATTATTATTATTATTATTATTATTATTATACTATTTCGGGTTTATTCTTTTGTTTTAAGCGTTCCGACTATTGACTCAAGTCTCTTTAAAGCACTGCTCTAGTCCCTGAATTCAGAGGAATATTCAAGAAATTACAGCCAGATAATTATAAAATATATAAAGTACGGTATATTTATCATATATCACATCATGAATTCTCTCTTGCTTTGCGTAGCAAAATATTTAATAAATATATAGCAAAATACTGTATTGTTGAAATATTGATAGTGTATATTTCAATTTTGGGTCACCACAAATTTATAGAAGCTCATTTGTCCAGTGCTACCCGGACATCTCCCAATCTTCTATTACATAGAAAAATAATAATTTATATTGATTTCGACACTTCGGTAGTATTGGTCGTTTTCAATTAATTTTACATGTCATCTTTCCCCATATATTGTATGTAGAGGTTTGGTTAATTACTCCAGATGTACTGGGCCAGAACACAACCACGTACACAAACACACTCCACACACACACAAAACCACACGCTCCCATATTATAGCAGCCACTTTCTGCTCTTTCCTGGCAACATTTGCTTCCTCCCCCAACACCCATCCGGCATTTTGCCGCGTATATGTGAAGAGCTTCATTGCTTGTAATGTCCCGCTTGGCTATACACGGCGATTTGCCGCGCCGGATTCTAGCAGGGAGATCCGGCTGTTTTTGCTCGCCGGATGAATGTCCGGCGATTGCCGCACATATGTGAAGAGCTTCATTGCTTGCAATGTCTTTCTACCTCGTCCGGCAATTTGCCGGATAATGTGAAAGGGACATTTAAAGATAGATCCGTTCTGTTCAAACAACTTGAGTAAACTGGAAAATGACCAGGTGCTCAAACAACAGGCAAGAGGAAGAGCGGAAAATGACCGCTTCTTTTTCTTCTTCTTTTACGCGCCTATTTTTATGTTAGGTGTATGGGCCAACTTACGGACCGAAATTTACGACATCATTTTACGCACCGAAATTACGCGCTGAAAATACGCTAGTGTATGTTTGGCTTTACAGTAGGAGAGTAATTATGACAGATTCACAAATAAAAGAATACCTTTACAGTTGAGTGAAGAAGAGAGTGAGGAGATAGAAACAAAGTGATCTAGTGGAGAGGTGCTGAGAGCATAAGAAAGGTCAACAAATAGATGATTAGGATGGGAGCGGATGTGTTGTTGAGCACTTGTCTGCATCGCGCATATCCTCTCCTTTCCACCTAACTCTATACGACCTCTTTCTTTCTCTTTTCTGCATCTCTTACCTGTTTCCTGGTCACAGGTTTCGGGACATTTTGCTCATCAACCCTTTTCTTTCTGCCTGTATTCCCTCCTGTATCATTTGTATCTACATACATGCGTAATTCCCCCATCCCGGACTGTTGCAAAAGAATGTTTACAATATATTCTGGGAATTTGTGTCTTAATACATGTCTGCATATAAACATATTTTATAGAAGTTTAAAAAAAAATGACATTTTTTAGTTGAACGTCAAACGTTTACGTCCTTTAGAATAAAGCAGGTGGGTTATTCAGAAAAGTGAATGGTTGTGAAATTAATTTCTGATCTTTCGTATCACGAATGGAAGCCGGGACCGCATGCACTTAAAGCACACGTGTTAGCCACTGTTTAAAATTTTATTTCATTTAATTTTTAATTTCACCCAAGCTGGATAATCGGCACTATTGACATCTGTTAACGTTATGGCGTTACAGGATTATTTGTATTCCTTAAAGGAATTTTCTTATTTTTTTAAATTCCCCTTGTTTTAATTTATCGCATTTATGTTCAGAATGAATTATTGAGTTAATTTGTTGTTATTATTACAATTATTATTAGAACTGCCCTCATAAGTTATATCTGTACGAAAGTTACTCTATGCGCGTTCAGACAAGAATTCTGGAAGCAGAATTCTTCGTTATTATTTTTAAAAGAAAAAGATATAAAAAAGTTTGTATACAAAAGTTTCCTGTTGTTAACATAGAGAGAGATTTTTAAAGATATGTAATTGGATAATTTAAAATGAAATGAAATCTTTGAGTTTTACGTCCCACGGTTATGCCGGTTAGGCTAAAGGAGACGGTGATTATGAGAAATGAATGAAATGGTGGAATGAAGAAAGTGGAAGGAAGCGGGAGAACCCCCAGAAAACGGTGTTTGTCCACCACAAAGTTCACTTGGCGGGAGCATGGTTTGGATAATTTATTTACATATATACAGTGCAAAATATAGAATAACGTTGTAATTCTCACAACTAATGTTTAAATTTGTGTTATTTGATGTGGAAATGTATAGCAAAATGCAGGAATAACTAAAAGTTATCCTGTCTTCGATCCTCCGGATCGAAATTTCTTCAAAGTGGAAAATACATCTGTTATCTTTTATATATATAGTAACCATATGTTTAGCCAGATAATTACATATATTTTCAAGTATGTCAGTTAAGTTGGTATACTTACGTACCGCGGGTCTCATGCCGTCATGTTGTAGGTGATGTGTGACATGTAAAAATTTGCTCACATAGTTTTGAAGTTATACTGACGAGGAACGGCTGCTTCAACACGTATGGTAATTTTGACACTACGTTTAATGTTTCTAGGAAGAAATGTTAAGTTTGTGCTGGTTTAGTAACATAACTGAAAACAGTATAAAGGAAAGATGATAATAAAACAGATGAAAGTCAAAGTTGTGCCATCTTTATTTGTATATTTACAGACCACAATTTACATTACTTCACGCTTGATTTGTCAGAATCTCACACAATAAACCGAATTTACAAAGCACTTCCACATCAACATACATTTGCACAATAAAGCTAGGCAAATACGTGTGTTAATAAAGCTAGTGTTTTCCCGTGCGTATTTTACGTCCGTAAATTTCCGACCGAAATGTCTATCCGCATTTTGGCCCTTACACCTAGCGTAAAAATACGTGCGTAAAGAAAAGAAGAAAAAGTAGCGGTCGCTTTCCAGTTTCCTCTTTCTAGTTGTTTGAACGGGTGGTTATTTTCCAACGTACTCAAGTTGTTTGAACAGGATAGATCGATCTAAAGCCATGCTTTTAAATACAGGTGCTGTAAACATTATGCTATTAAGAAAACGAAAACACATAAGGAATAGTACATAGAAAGATGTTAATTAAGAGCTAACAATTAAAATAACTTAACCGGCGGTTTTCATTTGATAATCAGACAAAAGTGTCTAGGATAAGCGCAGATTATAATTACACATGAGACTGGATTTCAGACAGGTCTAGTGCCTAGGTGATGTCTGCCACGCAGGAAGTCCCGGGTTCGATTCCCAGTGGGAGAAATTTTAAGTTTAAGCGCATTGTGGTGGTTCGGATTCCATCTCAAACTGTAGGTCCAAGTTATATATAGTCTCGGTGCTGGAAAGAAACGCTAAACACTAATAATTAACTAATTCGATAGATGCTTCAAGGATCAAAGATTTATAGAGGATTTTAGATTGGCGTTCAGCACCCATAGAATTTTTCGCTGGAATTTATTTCGAAATTTATCCACTCTGATGCCGATCGATGCAGGGGAGAACATGATTGTCACTTTAATTGAACTTCATCAATGAATATCACTATTTAATTGCACGAATCACTCTTAAAACGGTAGTTACAATCAATCCAAACCCACTTTCCCTCTACTGTTTGTATCAGGCGCATACGCAGCAATTTCTTTCTAGAGCGGGGATCCAATTTCAATTTGAGGATAAAGAATTTTAAAATTTGTAAAATCGCCCCTAAAATTAGACTAAATTTACAGAATTTTTTTTTGGGGGAAGAGGGGAGTCCGGACCACCAGAACTTATTGCTTGTGTATGTCTCTGGTTTGTATTTTATTGGTTAAACTAGCTGAAATGCCCGTCCTTCGAACGGGGAGATCAGGTTTATAAAAATATTTGAACTCCCAACTACCCTAACAATATACATTTCAATAATTGATTACACGGTTCATTCCGACTATACATGTCATCCCCCATGTGACCCCGAAGGGTTGATAGGGGTTTCTTAGCCATATTTGGACGGAAACGCCATCGGAAGTCACCATTCATCTCCACAACCCCAAAAACCATGGATTCGAAACAAATATCGCTAATTTTCGAGTAATTGTACTTCATTCCCCCTGTGACCCCCTTAGGGATGGTAAGGGTATCTGACCTCCACTGGGACTGAAACGCTATCGGGACTGTCACCATTCATCTCCGTGACCCCAAAAACTAAGAATTCGACACTAATACCAGTCATTTTCGATTATTTGCATAAGTCATCCCCCTGTGACCCTCTTGTGAATGATAGGGTATCTCACCCCTACAACATTTTTTCCTGGTTACAAGTAATATGTGTACCAAGTTTCGTTAAAATTGCTCCGGGCGTTCCAGAGTTATGCTAGACAATATATAGATACATACAGACACCTACATACATTATTTTTTACATATCATCCTCCTGTGACCCTCCTAGGGATGAAAGGGGTATCTTTCGCCCATAGTGTTTGTTTTGAAGTAATACGTGTACCAAGTTTGGTTGAAATTGCTCCAGGCGTTCGAGAGTTATGCTCGAACATACATACATACATACACTAATACATACATACATACATCCTATTATATATAATGTCTTAACAAGTTTGATGTTTTTAATCTATGTACAGTACAATCTCGTTTATCCGGCCCTCGTTCACCCGGATCTCCGGATAATCCAAACCAGATTTGAAGAAACTTTTTAAAATTTAATGTCCCCATAGATAATAATTTTTAACTATGATAGCAAGAACGTAACCATAAATACGACAAACATTTCCTTTTTTGTTTTGATTAAATGTACAGTTCGTGTATAGATTTCACAGTAAATTATGGTAATACTGTACATAAAATGCTTCTTATCGAGTTCTAGAAAGCTTTACTCACAAGACGTTGAAGTGAATTGACTCAGGATTTGTTTTGCTTATTATCCATATTATCAGGATTATTCGGATTTTCGATTTTCCAGATTGCCTTTGGTCTCAGATAGTCTCTATAATCGTGGAATATATATATATATATATATATATATATATATATATATATATATATATATATATATATATATATATATATATATATATAAAGACGTATGTATAAAGGTATGTAGGCCTTATGTGTATGTGTGTATATTTTCTAGCATAACTCTGGAACGCCTTGAGCAAATTCAATCCAACTTGGTACACGTATTACTTACAATGAGGAAACAAACACTATGAGCGAAAGATACCCCTTTCATCCCTAGGAGGGTCACAGAAGGATGACGTGTAAAAAATAGTGTATGTATGTATCTATATAGGTGTCCCGACAAAACGTACCAGCGACAAAACGTACCAGCGACAAAACGTACCACTTGAATTTTCGCGACAAAACGTACCACTTTTGACGACCTGTCATAAATGACAACCTGTCATGGATTAATTAAAGCATTTCTGATATTTATTCCACGACAAAACGTACCACTTATATAAATTACAACCTGTCTTGGACTAATTAAAACATTTCGGATATTTAATCCGCGACAAAACGTACCACTTGAAGCTTTTTTTTTTTTTCAGCGTGTTCACAGATTATTCTCCAGATCGAACAAACTTTTCTGAAAGGTTCTGTATGTGACAAACGTAACATTAAACACGTTTATCAGCGAGTAAGAGAACACGAGTCTTCCAAAATACATTAGACCAATGTGGGTGCTTACATATCTAACAAAAGAGAACATAATGTTAAAAAAACTACTTCCTCATGAACAGGTAAAACAACGGCAGTATAAGGTTGAGAAGAACAGACAGGTAATGTATCGAGTTGTCAAAGTGCACAAACTCATTGGTAAAAGAGTGCTAATTTACAGAGGAAATGTAGCAGTCTATAAACTGAAAGACACAGCTATAGATCATGGAAACTTTTTGGATATTATTCCTTTCTTAAGCAAATTTGATCTTCCGCTTAAAAGTAATTTAGATAAGGTCACCGAGAAGAGTCATATACGAGGAAGTAAGCAGGATAGTGGTCGCATAACTTTTACTAAACACGGTGAACTTTGTTTTGAATGCTATCAGCACACTTATCAGAGAAGATATTTCGAAAGAAGTCTCTCAAGCTTCAACATTTTCTGTTCTATTAAACAATACTCAAGATATAGTAGTTTCAGGCCAGTGCTCTGTTGTTTTACGGTATGTTGTTAAAATGGTTGTTAAACAAAGTGTTGTTGTCATTGTAAAATGCATATCTACCACAGGCCAATGTCCTTGCGGTTTACTGCTGGAAATTCTGCAGAAGTTGAACCTTGATATTAAGAAGTGTATTTGAAATTCAACCGATGGCTCAAGTAACATGCAAGGACAATATTCGGATTTTTTAAATTCACCTATGATCAGTTACACGTGTGATTTAGTGATTTTGAGTTTAACGGCCCTTTTAGCAGCGAAGCTATATGAGAAAGGACATACTGATTTACGGGAAATCCGAAGCACATGAGCTCCCGCCGGAAATCGAACCCAGGTCTCCCACGAAAAGGCGCATACGCTAACTGCTTAACTACTAAGAAACTCAGTTACACGTGTGGTGTTACGCTTATATACTCAATCATGTCATATGTGATCTGACAAAAAATTGCATTGATTCTGTGTCATTGTTCTGCTGAATGACTGTGCGATATTTATACATGAGTCTTATCAGTGAATGTACATTTGGAAGGTCAAATGTTAACAAAGGCGTCTTACAGTTATTGCGGAAACAAGATGGTAGAAAACACACTGTTATTCAGAAAAAGTTTGGTCATTTTCCTAATCCAAAAAGTGCTTTGTATATAGAGTTGACCATAACAATTAAGAAAATTGCTTCTACAGAAAATATCAAACCAAAAACTAGGTGTAAAGCGAAAGGATATATAAAAGATATTCTCAAGTTCAAAACAATTCGGACAGCAGAAATGTTCCTTAAGATATTTCAAGTGACGACCTCTCTGTCAAACTATCTCCAAATAGAGCGTGCTGCTAGTGTAGTCCTATGGATGGTGCAGACTACTCTGTTCCAACTGAAGGAGTAGAGAGATGATTTTGAATCCGTTAAGAATGCAGCATTAAGCTTTGCAGAATGGGCCAATAATAAATTTGAAGACTTAGAATGTGATTTCTTTTTTTCTATTGACCTATCGACAATTCGCCTTCAGAGATGGACAAAGATTTTTCCTGTGAATATGAAGATGAAGCTGCTTCTATCGAATGACCAGGTACTGCATCGAAGCATTCAACTCAATATTGGACATGGTAGTTTTGAGTATTTCTTCAAGATTCAAGAAGCAATGTACTTTATGGATTATTTGGACCCTAGCCACTTCAACCAAGTAACAGAACCTCCAGACGTGCCTTTCGATAAACTTACATATTTTCTGAAAAACTTCAGTTAAGAGGTTTCCAAGGATACTATAAATGTATTCTCTTGGGTTTTTGAAGGACGTGGATATCCTTGAAAGGCAGTCTTGATGACGAGCACAACCGAGGTAAAATGAATGTGCTGATGGTGCAAGTGACTCAGAATTATGAGAAAATACATTTGTTTACAAGGAAAGCGAATGCAAAACGTGTTGCAAAATTGTCCAATGTGCTGCCTTTTTAATTTTGCAGAATTGTAATTTGTGCAGTAATACTTATCTAGGTTTCCAGCATACAAATTTTTATTGACTTTGCCCGTAACTCAGGTAACATGTGAAAGAATTTTTTCAAAATTCAAATTAACTGAAATACATTAAAAATAGGCTAACGAGTACCATGTCTCACGAATATTTGAAAACATTTATGTTGATGTCTATTGAAAAAGATTTATTAAAAAGTATTTCGAATGCAAAAGTGATAGATACAGTAGCATCAAAAACTAGTACACTAAAACATCTGCTAATTTTGTAATATAGTATAGGTTCTCCTTGAACTTCATATAATATTTTTGAACAATTCAGAATAATATACTGATGAAAGAATATCAGGTATTAATTGTCAATTGTTAATACTATTGACTTACTGTAGAAAGAAAACTGTGCAATTGATTTGTGACATTGAGATGCTGGTGGCCCTTATGGAAGAAAGCGCCCGCACCCCTCTAATAATGCCTGTCCGTCTCTGGTCCAAAGCCTGGATAAAGTGTGATGGAAATCAGCAAATATTCAAATATTACATATGCAAGATTCTTGCTGGTCTTGGTCTGGCAAGAATCTTGCAGGTATGGTCTTGGTGTTGCGAGAATCTTGCAGGCATGGTCTTAGTCTTAGCCTTAGTCTTAGTCTTGGTCTTGCATCGGTACTTTTCTCAGCACCAATCTGTTCAACTTTTAACCTTATTTTGGCCGATATATATATACTTATATACCGTCCTATCAAGTGGTACGTTTTGTCGCCTGACATTATTTGATTTGATGGTTGATTGGAAGACTCTTCGCAAGTAGCCCTCCAGGCAAGTGGTACGTTTTGTCGCTTGTCATTATTTAAAGTGTTTTTAGAAAACCCTTCACAAGGAGCTCTCAGGGTAAGTGGTACGTTTTGTCGGTGGTACGTTTTGTCGCTAGTACACTTTGTCGCGTATTCCACACCTATCATCCCCAAGAGAGCCACAGAGGGATGACATATGCAAATAATCGAAAATGACTGATATTAGTGAGGAGAAGTTAAAAATAAAAAGTCACGGTGAGTATAACATGAACAAAGAATAGATTCAGTCGAGATAACCGGGTAATCAAACGTTGAAATGAGCATTGTATGGGGAGTTGGGGGATTTAAATATTTTCACAATCTTCGTCATCCTGTGCGAATGACTAGCATTTTAGCTAGTATAAAACGGAAGGCAATGGCTCCGAATTTTACTCTAAGGAATAACAGCGATAAGGACTCTGAGGAGTTTCAATTATAGACAGATTTCCATTTTATTCAAGTTCCGGTTTCTACAAGTACCACTGGATATACACTTTCTCTTCTGAATGGCTTGTGGTAGGCGCATACACTTGAATCACTTGTAGTGTATATCTCTAGGAGAGTTTGACTACAAGCCTTGCTACTCGACTAGATATACTATCTACCTCAAGGACCTTGTTTTTCAATTTTTCGTTGATAAGAAATCCCACTCCGCCGATCTTGCCACATTCTGATCCTCTGTAGTAGAATAAGTGTCCGTTCTTCAATTCGCTTAATTCTTCTCCCTTTCTTCTTACTTCGCTCAATCCGACGATCTCCCAGTTGATTTTCTGTAGCTCTTCTTCCAGCTCCTGGAATCTTGTTTCTGAAGCCAGGGATCTTGAATTGTATATAGCCATTGTCAGTTTTAAATGGTAACCTAGTCCGTAACTCCGGGGATTCTTAGCACCCTCTGCCTGCATGTGATTCTGAACGTTGCCTTGCCCAGACACACTTCTGCTTCCAGAGAATGAGGGTCTTGGCTTACTGTGTCCTATGATGATTGTTTAAAGAAGTTGGAGGTACTTGGCAAAAATCACCGTGCCGGTCAGGCATGTTGGTGATAGCCCTCCCTGTTCGCCTTCCTATCATTACGGAAACCTGTAAGTTTCACCGTAGACAGGAAGTTACCAGTCTGCACCACTAGGAGGTACGGGTAGGACATAAGTGGCTAACCCGGGCGGTTCCATACATCGTCGACTAATTCTCAGCGTGCGGGTCTTCTTCCGGTTTACTACTAGACAACATTTCGCACATTATATATATACATATATATATATATATATATATATATATATATATATATATATATATATATATATAAATAGAGAGAGAGAGAGAAAGAGAGAGAGAGAGAGGATACGTCATTTATAATGTCCAACCTTGATAACAGAAAAACGGGAAGAGGGAGGGAAGCGAAACCTTGCATGAAGAAACTGTAGGAAGGGTGACACCTAGCCACGTATTGGTTAATATCATCGGATGAAAAGTGTTGCCAACACTCAACACAAAGTTGTATTTTTTTTTTAAATAGCACTACGTTAAGTTATTACAAATTTTAAGTCTACATACAAATCGAAAACAAACAATACAACTTTTATTGTTCAGTGTTTCAAACTAAGGATGCTATAGTATCACAAAAATCCAGAAACTTCCCAATTTTGGAGGCCTCTACAACAGTAAGGACGCAAGTGAGACGGATGGTGCATCGCACATCGAAAGCAAATTAGTATCGAATACTATGGTCAGCATATGATGTATTTCTATCAAACAGAAGAAAAAAGCTACAAGGAATTCAAAACTTGACTTCTTGCAAAGGGCTTTGTTTCGAAAAAGAGCTGAGATAAGTATCACATCTAATTACGTAGATTATTTTCAAAAGATGTAATAATCATAATGCCGTTTACAGCAATTTGGGTGGCGTGTTGTTTGCAACGGTGTTGTTTGCCACGACTCGATTTTCGAGTTGTTTGCCACGAAGTATTTGCATTCCGATCTTATCATATCTTATTATCGTGAAAATTTACACACATCTAGAGTAACAGGAAGGGTTGCCAGGCACCTCTGTTTTTGATCCTCTGGAACAAGTGGTAAATGTTCTCGCCTTTGGGACGAGAGAGGTCTCATTAGAGTCACTGTTGAAAGAGACTCAAAACAAACATCAAACAAGTGACATTAAACAAAACAAGAGACATTAAACTCAAAACAAATGAACACAGAACATCATTAATATCACAATAACTTAATAAATTGATATAATTGCATTTTCTCTTCTAACGGAGTTTTAATATTATCTCCTCTTGTATAATTTTCTGTTTTCAATTTCAATTACGCCCTACCACTGGCGCAAATCCCAGGGGGGACGAGGAGGACATGTCCCCTCCAATCTTGGAACTGAGGGGGACTGTCCCCCCAATAATCTGACAAAAAGTTCTTTTTGGGAAAGTGTGATGATTTGTGTCCGACTTCCACAAAGGAATGTAAGATGAAATTGATTTCTCTTGGCTTTTCCATTTTTTAAAAAAGAATCGTATTCTGTAGTATTTCAAACTGAACTTCGTGCTGTAGTGCGTTTAATAGTCTCATCAATATGTATTAATTCCACTTCCGCTACTTGGGCACAAATTGTAATAAATGCCAGAGGAGGATATGCCTCTCTCCTCATGCTGGAAAGTTGTCTCAGCTGTAGGCACGGGCACAAATTCCGGGGAAATGGGGAGACATGTCCCCCCCAACATAGGAACTAGAGACTCTCCCAATAATCCGATTTGAAAAGTGCTTTTTGCAGATAAGTGTGATGATTTGTGTCCGACTGCCACAAAGGAAAGTGAAATGAAGTTTGTTTCTCTTGGCTTTTCCATTTTTAATGAAAATGAAGGCGTGCAACTGTGTGTGACGTAACCTGATATGAAATCTTATCTCCTCCTCTCCCCTAGGCCCTAGCACGGGAAGAGTATAGACTATCCAATGTCAGTAGAACCCATCTTTTCAGTAAATGCGTATTTAATCTATTTGTAGTATCAGCCTAGGCATCTACTCATGCTTCGTAAGCTAACTACCTCTGTAGCCTATGGAACCCGGAGGTTCAATGCTGCGTTCACAAAAGCTCTCCACTCACTTCTATCCTTAACCAACTGGATCCAGTTTCTACTTTGTATTCCTATTTTTACGAGAGCCATCTTAATATTGTCTTCCCATCTGCGCCTAGATCTTCCTAATAGTCGTTTTCCGATTTGTCTTACCGCTAACACTTTGAAAGCGTTCCTACCAGGGCCGTATAGTGCATATTACCGTTGTTACCGGCGGTAACGATAAAAATATGACAGTTTTCCGTTGTTTTCATATGTCTCTAAGTTTCATCATCAACATGGGAAGATGTTTGCATATTTTCCTTTTCTTTAATTTTTCTTTTTCTTCTTTTTCTTTCTTTTCTTTTTTTTTTAAGTTTGGACCGACTATGCCGCATTTACACTGCCAGCGCCAAATAGGAACATACTGTTGTTGATACCGTAGATTTCAGAGGTAACGCGAACTCCGATAGCGGTCATTCACTCCAGAAGTACCTTTCACCGTGTCAGCCAGAAGAATCCTGCACGCTCGTATTTGGACCTTCGGAATGGCCCTTATGTTACCGTTCGGCTGAGTGGAACAGGAAAAAATAGGAACGTTCCCTGTCAAAATAAGAGGAATCTAGAATATCATCAGCATGTTTATTCTACTCGCTCTCCTTTCGTTATAGAGGATCGAGGTGGCAGTGTGATTCAACTACACTGCTTCGTTTGCTTCCTAATCCTAGTATGGAAACTTGGCTGTAATTTCCGTATTCGCAAAGTTATTTCATTGTCATAACAGTATACAATTTCATAGTAATGATAATTAGAGAGAAGTAAAGATGTTTCCCAGCGCTCCTTCTAATTCGTATATTTATTATTATTTAGGATTTATGCTAATTAAGTTGAAAATATTTTGTTTTTAATTTAGTATAGAATACTTTCGATTCAGCAAATTTCCAGCTCTAGCCTCTAGTCTACTAGTTGAATTTGCACTTTGATGCGATTTGGTGTGTTGGAAAAGAACTGTGCAATCGTCTTCATCATACTGTCCAAAATTGTGTTTGACGGTCTGACTAGTTTTCAATATTGAAAGCTTGTTGCTCAAACATACGATGGAGCTTCGGTTATGGTTGGTGAGTTACACTAAAATACAAATGCTGAGCAAAGCAACATTTTATTATAAATCATAAACATATTAATGTGACAGTTTCGGATATCTAACATATCCTTCTTCAGACACTATCTAAAATATAAGATTATTTTCGATAGTGTCTGAAGAAGGATATGTTAGATATCCGAAACTGTCACACTTATAAGTTTATTATTTTATAAGAAAACGTTGTTTTGCTCAGCATTTGTATTTTAGTGTAATTTATTGAATATAGCAAAGCTAATATGAATCAGTTAGTGGTTGGTGAGGTAGGAAGCAGCAGCCTCTTGTTAAACAAAGATATACAGAAGTCTATTTTTTTTTTCATTGTCATGCCCATAGGCTTAATTTAATGTTAGAAAAGTCCGTTGACTGTACAAAAGGGTGTAAGTTTTTTTTCTAAAACTATGTCGTGACTTGCTTCTTTATTCTCGAAGTCTTCAAAAAGAATAAATGCTTTGGACTATGTAGTCACAGGCCCGTATCCAGGGGGGCTTAGGGTGGCCGCGCCCCCCTACATTTTTGCTGTCCTCCCTAAAATTTTCACGGTAGGCTTGCAAATGAACTATAATATGGTGATGAACTGTAATAAGGTTGGATCGGGTCCCCCTAATTTCAACCGGCCTCCCTACATTCTTGGACTGTCTACAAGCCTGTGTAGTCAACAAAAGTATCCCAACAACCTTAAATACAAGGTGGAACTATAGAAGTAGGATAAATGATGTGCTGTATAGCTTTAAAGATGAACTGTTAGGACTCTTTAAATCCATGACGAAAACATCGACGAATGAGACTCTCAAACCAGAGTTCGTGCAGCGAAATTCTACCAAACCCTCCAAAGTTTTGACTTCAATTTTTTTTTTTTTTTTTTTACTTGAAGTGTTTTATGTTATAGGATCAAGATAAGAAATCTTGTTCAATATCTTACTGAAGGAAATTCATGAAATGTAAGTTTTGCAGGAAAAAAATAGATGACTTGAAGAATATCTAAGATCATTGAGGACGGTTTTGATTATCTTTAGTAAAAAATGGAAGAACCTGAAGAGACACACTTTTCAAAAAGATCAAGGTAAATGAATTGGGATTTGACTTCTCCCCCTCTAAAAAAAGTTGCCAATGCCTATAGTCTGAAATGATTGATACACTAAAAGAAAAAAGTACTAGATTTTCTGATGTTGAAAAACTAAAGATACCTGTAATATCAACAACCGGTAACAATTGTGAAAGTGTCACGCCACGCCATTGGTTCCTACTTTCTTCCATCCTGGCTATATGTCCTGCCCACCTAAGCCTCTTAGACTTGATGACCCTAACTATGTTTGATAAGCAGTATAATTTACGTAGTTCCTCGTTATGAAGTTTCCCATTCCCATTCCTCTTGGGTCCGAATATTCGTCTGAGCATTTTGTTCTCAGATACTTTACGTCTATGTTCTTCCCTCAGAATAAGCGACCATTCCTCAACAGAATTCGCGACGACAAGAGATTTTGAACTGAATAATAACACGAATTTCCTGTTTTTAGCCGACATTTAATTTCTTCGTGAATAGGATTTTCGTCCGTTAATATTGATCCTAGATATTTTAAAGTATCCACTCTATCAAAAGTATTATTTAATATTTTAACGCATTCATAATTTCCCGTATTACGATCCCGACGCACTTTCATGTATTTAGTTTTCTCTGCATTTACTTCTAAACCCTTGTCCCTGCAAGCGTTTAATAACACCTCTGCATTTCTTTCTATTGTTCTCCTACCATCTATTAAATTTACATCATCAGCGTACGCATAACCTGGTGAACACCGTTCAGCTCTAGGCCCTGGTTGCTATCTTTGATTTTCCTCGTACCGTATTCCAGGACAAAGTTGAATAATAATGGCGACAACGCATCTCCTTGTTTCAGGCCATTCTCGACGTGAAAGCTCGTGGCCAAAAATTTTCCTATCCGGACTTTATTTTGGGATTTATTTAAACATACTTTAATTGATCTAATTAGCTTTTCCGGCATTCCAAATTCTGTAAGAACGTTGTACAATGTTTCTCTCCTAACCTAGTCGTAAGCCTTTCTAAAATCAATAAATAGTTGATGTACCGGGCTACTGTATTCCCACTTCTTTTCGAGTATTTGGCGAATGGTAAATATTTGGTCGATAATTGATCGATTTCTTCTAAATCCACACTGATAATCTCCAATAATTTCATCTGCGTATGGGGTCAATCTTGCTAATAGAATGTTCGAAAGGATTTTATAGGATATTGACAGAAGAGAGATGCCTCGATAATTATTACAGTCAGTTTTGTCGCCTTTCTTGTGGATTGAAACAATGATTGATTCTTTCCACTCTTGTGGCAATTCTTCCTTGTTGTAGATAAGGAGAATGAGTCTGTGTATCTTGTTCCACAATTTTTCGCCTCCAGCTAAAATTAACTCAGCCGGAATTTCATCTACACCCGGAGATTTGTGTTTCCTTAATTTCTTTATAGCGATTTCTACTTCTATTCGGTTGGGTTCTGGAATATACGGTTCTGCGGTGAGTATCTCCCTTTCTCCACGCACATTTGTTTTTGACTGGGTGTTAAGCAAATCGTCAAAGAAATCTTTCCATCTATTTAAAATGCTATCTGTATCAGTGAAAACTGTTCCATCAGCTTTCTTTAATGTATAAGCACGAGGTTGATAGCCTTCCTTAAATCCGTTGATCTCTTTATACATGTCTCGAATGTTTTTATTTTTACTATTATTTTCAAGTTCTTAAATTTTAGCTTTCAAAAAATCGCGTTTCTTTGTTTGGAAGTTTCCCGCCTGATATCGACGAAATTTTGTGTAGTTATTTCATTCGGATTTTTTAGCCAACATAATTTTGCCTGTTTTCTCTTCTCTGCTAGATCGAACCATGGTTTGTTCCTACGTATTTCCGTGTACCAATTTTACCTTTGAGAGAGGATGCTTCGTAAGCAAAGAAAAGAATTCAAATGCTGGAATATTTTTCTCCATAATCTTAAGGTTACATCTGTTAACTAAAGAGTATATGACATGCGTCAGATTTCTGTAACGATTCAAGTAGTGTTATTGAGATTATCATCATTTTGCTCAAACAGTATTGTTGCGTCATACATAATTGATATTCTTTCTTCATAGTTTTGGGGAAGTCATTTATATTATTATATTATTATAAAACAATTTTAACGTTGATCTTTGTGGATGCCTAATTAGAAATATACCAATTATAAATATGCGTGTATTCAGATTTAAGAATGTGTTCACGGCAGTGATTTGTAATACTGATATGTACAACTACTTCACCTACATCGCCTAATATATAATATACTCCACAATAGTTGATCAGATTCATCTACCGTAATATGAGTTTCATCTCCCTTCTCTAGAATAAGGCGTACTTAGTATTTTGTTTCGAGGGGCTATGCCCAACACAAGGAAGGAAGTCGGAGTGCAATTGCCCATCTGAGTTTGAGAATTAAATATATTTTAATTTATGCATAAATTGAAGTTATAGTGGCAAGAATTGCAGACCGATAAATCCTATATATGATACAAAAACTTATGAGTGAATCTAACCCTTTATTCTATTCATACAAGAAAAAGGAAGCATCCTCTTGGCCTTCCTAACTTCCTTGACTAATTATTCCCCCGGTTTGATTTTCTTTAATTCAAACATTCCCTTCTTTTAAAAATAACTAAACGATATATTTTTTTCCTTTATTATAATAACTAAAGTCCTGTCATGTTGATATCCGCGCATGTTGGTGTGGAACACCAGTTTCGCTTATCAAATCCTCTTAGTTTTGGTGTTACTGATGACGGCCGACTCAAATCACAACTGACAACGGTCGATAAAGTATGATAGGCGAAATGAAAGAAAATAACGTCCAGAAAAAGAAACAGAAAAGTAGAAAGGACGAAAGAAAGAACAAAAGAACGCAGTTCTTATATGGAATGAAATTTGACAAATACAGTATTATTTCTGAACAAAGAGCATAACAAAATGGAAAGTCAATTGCATTCTTAGAAATGGTAAGAAGGATTATTGTTGTACGTGGAATGCGAAAAACTAACAAATTTATTTCGGAGGGGGGGGGGGACTTGAGCCCGATAGCCTCCTAAATACGCCACTGAAGACAATTCTGCTCCTCTGATTCTTCACAGCATTGTTTTTCAACTTCATAAATATTTTGAACATCGCTTATATATATATATATATATATATATATATGAGAACGGTCTTACTCGTCCCAACCAATGTTGAAGACAGATTTGCGCCGATGCGTCCTACCCTTATGCCGTGTAAGCTAAAGGATATGGTAATGATAAGAATGAATGAAAAATAGTGTAATGAAGAAAATGGGAGGAAGAAGAACCCCGAGAAACCTCAGACACACTGTGTTTGTCCACCACAGAACCCACTTCGCGCGAGGAAATTCTGAAGTTCAGGAAACACAAATATAACATCAATTTATAATTTTTATTGTGAAGATCCGAGAAAGTAGCTGCACAGAGACTGACTTATATACTTGTTTCTCTTTGACAAAATTACAACTGAAGTCATCAGAGTAGATTGTAATTAATTTCTTAATTGTGACACTGTCATCCAAAGTGTTTACTCTGAGAATTGCTTGGAAAGTCAAGTAAATATATCTCATTTCTGTACACCGAGAATCCACCTGAGATACGATTACATCAAAAAGCCAATATTTTAAATTGTTCTTCTCTGATTTCTTCTCGGAGTGGTTCAGTATGAAATGCGGGATTCAATTTCTTACATTGATATGATCTAGATTTTATCTTCAAACGGCCGGAAGAATTAGTGGTTGTAACTTAGAGAAATGTAACCTACCCGTTTCTTCTGCCATAGGTTTTATAGTCTTAAATCGTACACAGGGTTCCCTTGTGGCTATGTGGATAGCGTACGCGCCTTTGGTATGGGAGACCCGGGTTCGATTACCGGCGGAAACTCATGTGTATCGAAAACTATGTTAAGTTGTAGGCCCAAGGCTCATAGTCTTCTGCTGAATGTGATGCTTAACTCAAATCCACTCCAATTCGTGTACATTCCATCTTGTTTCAGAAATGCTATGGAGGGATTGCCGACCCTTGTATTTTAATAATCTCTGTGGGACAGATTTGATTTTCAGTCTTAGCGTCCCGTTCATCATCGAGGCTATATGAGAGGTGGAATTAAACGTGGAATCCGAACCAAATAAGCTCCCGCCAAGAATCGAACCTGGGTCCCTACGCTAACCGCTCATCCACTAGGGAGCTCTTTGTGTGGACTTGAAAATACCCCAGTAACTATACATAAGTCACTAAATTTTTGTATTACCAATAGACTAAATTTTTCTCCTTTCACCAAAGGTGTTTAAAAGATCGCTAAATCCAGATTTTTAAATCTAATTTTAATTTGATCTCTAGAAAGGTTATGAAATATATACATATATATATCTCGCGTATCGCGCTCCCTCTAGAAGGTTTGGGTCCCCATTTATCGGGATTCCTATACCCGCTTATTGTTAGTACTGATGATATGCCTAGATTTAACGTTGGCTACACAGTCGAACACAAACAAATTGTAGGCAATATCAATTTTGAAAATGCACTTGGAGAGTTTCTAAGCAAACAAATTATTATATTGAGTGCTTGAACTCACCTTGAATAAATTTAACTGTGGCGTGAACAGCTGATAGCGTAGTAACCCAATAACGTGCTTGGGACAATTCGTATTGTATGCATTCTGTTTATAATATAATAGATTTGATCATTATAATATGCTCATCTGGCAACCATTAGCTTATAAGTCGATTTTGTATAAGTCTTCACGATTATGGTATAAGATAAGCTAGAGAGAACAATACCGTGGCAAACAACACCGAAATGGAGTCATGGCAAACAACACGTAATAGCAATTTGAAATTTTACATGGTTTAGGAGATGTGATAATGAATGTTAATGTTGGCAATACTGCTAAAAGTCGTGAAATTAGGAGAATATGTAGTAATCACGACTCCCAAAAACTGTTGGTCAAGTGTCAAAAGTACGAAAACAAACAACGATCGTTTAAAAAAATTTTTCGCAACTACGTCATTTTAAGAAGTATTGCCAACTGTAACAAGTATAGTGTAATGTCCAAGAGGTCGGGCAACCGAAAAATATAACTTCAGTGCAGAAAGGGGGCAATCACTCCAGCAAATAACAAGAACATTCATTTTTAACAGTTATAAATTCATCAAAATTAACATATAAAAACAAACAAATTATCTCATTGCGTTAGAGCATGTACGATTTATTGAACTTTTACATCATGTCTCTCCGGTCTTCATAAAATAACCAACTTTTTTTTTTAACATATACTGAGTAAACGTTAATGTTATTTTAAATGGTTACCTCGTTCAAATCCTCAAATGTCTGGGCGATGATTTGATTACTTTCCATTAATTACTTTTAGTTTGTTGCTTGATATTCATAAATACTTTCTTTCTGTATGCTTTTTACTAGACTATCCAGTTATTTGATGATAATACAAACAGAGTTCGGTGTTTTCCGTTTGGCAGATTTGTCAATTGGCAGATTTGGTAATTGGCAGATTTGGTCATTGGCAGATTTGGTAATTGGCAGATTTGGTCATTGGCAGATTTGGTAATTGGCAGATTTGTCAATTGGCTGATTTGTCCATTTTCACGATTGGCGCATATGGTCATTTTCGCGTTTGGCAGATTTGGTAATTGGCAGATTTGGTAATTGGCGGATTTGTCAATTGGCAGATTTGTCCATTCTCGTCATTGGCGCATTTAGTCATTTTCGCGTTTGGCAGATTTGGTATTGGCAGATTTGGTAATTGGCAGATTTGGTAATTGGCAGATTTGGTAATTGGCAGATTTGGTAATTGGCGGATTTGTCCATTGGCTGATTTGTCCATTTTCACAATTGGCGCATTTGGTCATTTTCGCGTTTGGCGCATTTGGTAATTGGCAGATTTGGTAATTGGCGGATTTGTCATTTGGCGGATTTGTCCGGGTCCCATTCGTTCTTTCTGACTTTTTTTTTTTTTTTAAAGCAGTCTTTATTCCGAGACCTTAGATCACTATTCAGAACAGTTACTGTTTCCACCACTAACATTTCAGTAAATCATTTTTTGTAGTTAAATATTATTCTAAGAACTCTACAAACAATTCGTTCGATCTAAAGAACTCTATACATTAACCCTTTTGAGACTTCCACTATTTAAGGTAAATTTTAGACTTTCAGTCAAGCAGCTATTGCAACGAGACTATTTATCGTAGAATCATGGTTCATACTTTCTTTTGTTCGGAATGAAGTAGTGTTTTCAACTGTTTCAGTCAAATTTCCCTCACATGTACAGCTCACAGATAACGAGAAGAACCCTAAAACAGGGTTAGCGGAGAAAGGTCAACGACACAGTCAAGTCCATTTTCAGTTTTTGAGGTGTGGTCTATACGTAGATGTCAACTATTCCGGGTAGTTATCTGTGTGCTATTCCGTGGTGTCATTTGAAATCCCCGTGCGAAAAGTGGGCGAGCCCATATCTACGTCATACTACTTCTGCTAGGGTTCTTCTTGTCATCTGTGAGCTGTACGTACCTACGGTAATAAAATGACCGTCCAAAGTGGCAAAGGGATTTTTTTTTTCAAAATCACCGTTTCTCGCGAATTTCTCCCCTCCGATATACGACACGGACATGCGAATGTTACCAAAAAAACTTTGCTTCATTCCGAACAAAACGAGGTATGAACTATGATCCTGGGGTAAATAGTCTTGGTGCTAAAATTCATTTACTACCCATTTTTTCTAATAGCTACTAATCTATTGTTATTCAATAAGCTCTAGTGTCAAGATTCTTTATCGTAGGATCATAGTTCGTACCCCATCATGTTCGTAATGAAGCAATGTTTCCAACTGTACCACTCAAATTTCCCTATTATGTACAAGAAATGAAAAAATCCCGCTAAAATTGGGAAAAAGATTTTTTTCAGGAAAAAATTACTTTTCCGGGAATTTGTTCCCCCAGGTACACGCTAGTGCCACGTGAGTGGCACAGTTCGAAACGTTGCTTCATTACAAATAAAATGAGATACGAACTATGATACTACAATAAACGCTCTTGACACTAGAGCTTATTAAATAACAATACATTAGTAATTATTAACCAAAAATGAGAAGCGAAATTTAGTAAATGAGCTCTAGCACCAATACTGTTTATTCTAGGATTATGGTTTGTATCTAATTTTGTTTGTAATAAAGCAGCGTTCTCAATCCACTTGCATATCCCTATCATGTGAGGGGAGGAATTCCCGCCCAAAATATATAAAGATGTAGCGGGAAATTCAAATTTTCAAAAAATCCCCCTTTTTTCTTGAAATTTATCTTCTTAGGTACATAACAGCGCAATGGTAGTGGTAACATTGCATCATTACGAACAAAATGAGGTACGGACTATGATCCTATGACAAATAGGTATGACACTGTTGACTAAAAATGTGTAATAAGGGTAGGGTAAATAGTAATTTTTCAAAAATTTCTGAATTTTTCCCCTATTATACATTTTTATCAACAGTGTCATCCCTATTTGTTGTAGGATCATGTTCGTACCTCATTTTGTTCGTAATGTTACCACTACCATTGCGCTGTCATGTACCTGAGGTTTTAAACGGTACCACTCACATGTCCCTATCTTGTACCTGAGGGGAAAAATTCCTTGAAAAGAAAAAGATCTGAAAATTCCTCTTTTTCCACTTTGGGTAGGATATTCCCGCTTTTGGTACATAATAGGGAAGTTTTAATGGTACAGTTGAAAACATTTCTTCATTACGAACACAGCGATGTACAGACCATGATTCTAGGATTAATGACAATGTGTCAGGATTTTTTTTTTTTTTTTACGAAAAAAGCTCTAAAATTTACCCTTTTCTTTTTTTCCTTCGTCCAAGTTTCTGACGTCACTGCCCCCACGCATCGCACGCATGACTGCAAACTGCCCATGAAACATATTGTTTGATGCTTCCCCGCTTGAATGAATGCAAAAAACCCTGTGTGAAAAGCTCTACTACAGATTTATAAAGCAAATTCGGAAGGTCGACACCATGGTTCAGATCTGTACCAAAAGTCCCCAAAGGGTTAATATATTTGGCCTTCTTTTTCTTAGAAGTGATCGATTATCCTTGATTATTGAACTTCTCATATTTACAGTAATTAAGTTTCTTTTTCTTCTTATAATGGGGAACAAAGGTGGAAAGTACTTTCTTCATTAAAGTTGAAATATTCACAAAAAAAGTTCAAAATTTCCCAGGCATAAAAGCGGTGAAAAAAAAAAAAGAAATACGTTTTTTGAGCCCTTGCGTACGCAACATCCAATTTTTAGTATATTTAACAAGAACGGAATAATCTAATTTCAATTTGATTAAATGTTCAATGCAAAATAATGAGCCGCTGTGATCATATAGCTCATTTCGACACAAAAACTAAACAGTTCAAAGAGCTGAGTTCACACTTTTCCGAAGACAGTTGCGTGGTAGCAACTATTTGTGAATTCTCTACACAGTTCCTACACGTCCAGTGAGTCAAGTCTGTCTGAGTATGTACTAAGAACTGCAAATGGTTCAGTCTTGCCTGGGTCATTGTGGACCTCAGATAAGTTTGAGACGCCGCAACACTGAGCAACTTCTCTCGGCAGTTGCAGATGTCGCCGGGATGACAAGCAGAAGACGAAGGACTTTCATCACGTCAGGAAACTACTCTCTTGTTTCTTTACAGAATTTCTTGAAATTCTCATATAGGTCTCTCAGATTTTTTGAAGTGAGAATAATGGTGAGCAACTGTTGCATCTGTAGTTGTAGTCGGTCCGGATTGACATGGTATTCTTTTAAAATGTAACTGTCTTGAGAAAAGTTATCTTCAAGAATTGCATCCTCTATTGCACGATACTTCTTCATTCCAGGCTGATGGAATAATCTCAATTTCGCAAATGATATTGTCCAAAGATACATAATAGGTTGCACGTAATATCTCTTCTGCGGTATTGAATTGGTAATTTTTCGCGGATGTCTGCGAGTGTTCTAGTCTTTTCGGGGTCTGTTTCCTGCGCGGTAGCTGAGGAGATCCTTGTTTGTTCTATTGAAGGTGGCCCTATACAATCAGATGCGAGAAAAGGAATAATTAACATATCTACAGCGTCCTTGGTGCAATATTATGTCCTTTTTTATACTATGGAAAGCGCCCGTAAGCAGTCAGGAGAGACGAAAAGAATAATTAATATATCTATAGCGCCCCTTGGTGCAATATTATCTCCTGCTTTACTCTATCGAAGGCGCCCCTAGGCAGAAAGGAATAATTAATAAATTTACAAAAGTAGAATAGTGTCCTTTTCTCACGAACATTGGAGAAAAGTGCAGATTTCTCACGAGAATTGGTATAATTTCGCCTTATTTCTTACGAAAATTGATACAAATTTCCCTTATTTTCACCAGAATTGGAGAAAAGTGCAAATTTCTCACGAAAACTGGTACAAATTTCATTCATTCTCACAACAATTGATCAACAGTGCAAAATTCTCACGAAAAATGGTACAAATTTCCTTCATTCTCATAAGAATTGGTCAACAGTGCAAATTTCTCACGAAAATGGATGCAAATTTCCTCTTGAGTGTTTTATCATATATTTTAATACAATTTTATATTAATTTATACAATTTATCTTGATTACTTAATGTTTTTTCCCCCACGCCTTTAAGAAACTTGTTTCTTCCTTGGTTATTCCTCCTTCAAATGCTGAAAATACCTAAAGGAACTTTAGAACATGTCCACACAAGTCTTTTTTGTTAATCTTGAACGCAGTTGGTCTTGGTATTCAAGAAACTAATTCTAAAGAAAGAAGGCACCTATAATAAAAGAATGGGATGTCGTAAGCTGACGTAAGTAAAGGAGAAAAGCAGAAAACAAAGGAAAATCGAGTAGTAATATTGGATTATCTGCTCAAAAGTAGGAGAGGAAAGAGACAATAGGAACCTATTGTAATCGTAGCAGATGCTTCTTTTGAAGCTGTCACGTATTTTCATCATTGTGTCAATTAAGGAAGTAAGAAAATTGTCAATTTAATGAGACATATGGATGTTGCACAATACTTGAACCCTAGGAGGTGAGAAAGACACGTCAAATAAATTTAGAAACATGAGAAACATGAAAGAAAAAGATAGAATTTGAAATTGACAAGCTTTTTGTAACACTGTTACAATTGGAACCTTGTGTCATTAAAAGAAAGAAGAAAACTGTCAATTTAATGTAACATATGGATGTTGCACAATACTTTAACTGTTGGAAGGTAGAGAGACAGACATGTGAAACATGGGAAACTCTAGATAAAGCATAGCTATATGTTAGGTAAGAATGGCGTAGGAGAAAGAGAGCCCTTTGATGGAATAACGAACCTAACATAGACACCTGCTTGTATGTGTGTGGTCCAGTTTTTTTTTTGGAGGTGGAGGACGAAGTGTGCTCTGGACATTGCTTAATGAGGGGACTGTGATTTCTATTGCATGGAAACTGAAAAAATATGTGAAAAAAGAAAGAAATAGGAATCATTATTCTAACGACAGGAAATTTAAGAATGAGATAGGTACGTGTCACTTTTTAAAGTTAATGTATTGCCCCATATTGAGGAAACCGCATATAAGATGGAGGGGTGAAGTGTGTTTTTGTTTTGTGAGCAAAGGATCACTTTAAACCGGCATGCGACTTGTTACGCATTTTGTTAAGACCTTGCCACATACGTAGAGGGAAAAAAAGAGTGAGCGTTCCTACCTGAGTTTCAAAGAGGAAAAAAAAAAGAGTGAATGAATGTGTACGCAAGACAACTTTCCCTTTTGTGCTTTTGGAAGAAGTTTTGAAGGAAGATTTCTGTAGGTATTTTTGCATAAATGATTTTATCCTTTTAAAAACTAGAGTAATGAATTAATTATTTATGAATATTAATGAGATGATAATGAATATTAATGAGATGCTAAAGAAAAGGATTACAAAGAATGGATTTTACTGTTTTTCGTATATTTAGAGGCATTTTGCGGATATATGTAATATACAGCACTGCGTATTGTACATAAATGTATGAGATAATGTGGAAGGAAATGCGCGCAACTCTAAGAAACATATTTTATGTAATGATATTGTATTTTCAGTAGCTGATATGGGATTTTAGCATAGAATATCTTTTTTTGGATACTGCATGGGTCTAATGGGGTACGAAGCTTAGACGAATGACAAATTGCATGTATATATGATTAGTTTGTAAGTGGGGGTACATGTATGTGTAGGTGATATGGGATTTTAGCATAGAATATTATCTTTTGGATACTGTAAGGGTCTAATGGGGTACGAAGCTTAGACGAATGACAAATTGCATGTATATATGAATAGTTTGTAAGCGGGGTACAATTATGTGTAGGTGATATGTGATTTTAGCATAGAATATCATCTTTTGGATACTGCATGGGTCTAATGGGGTACGAAGCTTAGACGAATGACAAATTGCATGTATATATGAATAGTTTGTAAGTAGGGTGCATGTATGTGTAGGTGATATGGGATTTTATCATAGAATATCATGTTTTGAATACTGTAAGGGTCTAATGGAGTACGAAGCTTAGACGAATGACAAATTGCATGTATTTGTGATTAGTTTGTAAGTAGGGTACATATATGTGTAGGTGATATGGGATTTTAGCATAGAATATCATGTTTTGGATACTGTATGGGTCTAATGTTGTACGAAGCTTAAACAAATGACAAATTGCATGTATATATGAATAGTTTGTAAGTGGGTAGATGTATGTATGTATGTATGTATATTGGTTTTTTGATATTGGGACAGGAATATATGTATCATATTGTAGACATATTATCTTTCGTTTGCATGTAAGTGTTTTAAGCATGTGTTCTTGGTTGCGTAGTTTTAGGGGCTATACTAGGATGGATGCAAACACCTAAAGTGTTTCTATTCTATTAATATTGGATTGTAGCCTTATTTATTGTATTGTAGAGCTGTATATGTTGTTGTGGTGATACGCTATGTGAATGCAAACACATGAACTGATTCCTTATGTATATAGATTACCTTGAATACCATGTTAGAATGTATATATTGTGATTTTTACATACGTAGATGCTTGCCAAAGATGTTCTAGGGGGTATTTCAAGCACAAAGGATATCACTGTGTTATAACCCATTTACATATAGATTCTAATGTCTTATATTGATACCTTTACTGACTTCTAAGATGCTTGTTTACCTTATAGAAGACATTATGACAACAATATGGTTTCGAACTTACGATCATTTATTGTAAGAACATAAAATACGTATAAATAACCTTATATGAAGCATAGGTATTGTTTCTTTATCTTATATAGAATACAGATACTTCGTATGATATCAATATTTGTTTGGAGGAATAAAACATAGTATTATAAATTGTAACGCTTTATTGTATTTATATACTCTACAATAATGTATTTTGCAATATTGGCATATTGATATACATATATAGTTATATTTAAATAAGATATTTACTATACATAGAATATTCTTAATAACTTATTGACATATTTACATGATATATACGTACAAGTACCAACAGATAGGAAAACTTATGGACATATTTGATGATATTATGACATTATAGTACCTTTAGACAGTGTACTATTTACATATATACAGAATACCATTCATTTTATGCACTTAATACTTTGATAACCATATGGCAATGTTCTATAGTCAGTAATACTGTTATGATTTAATCGTCGTCTTTTATTTTGAACTTTCTGATGTGTTTTAGTTTCAGACTTGGATACAATGACAAACCCAGGCTTACGAACAATTCTTCCTGGATTGTGTAACTGTTTTTTGTCAGCTTTATCTTGAACTAGTTGATAAAAATGATCAAAGTTAATTTCTTGTCGTGTACGATGATTTAAAGTAATTCCTCTAATTTTAAATACATAATCTACTTTACCTGTTTGAAGTTCTTTCATCCTATAGGCATAATTTTTTGGCCCTAAGCCTATAAAGGCATCAATTTCCCACCCATCAGGAACTTCATTAGTTAACTCACCTAAATAGGAACCCAAAGAAAGTGGAGGCTTTTCATTACGTTGCTGCACAAACATAATACTATCAGTGTCGCAGTACAATACACGCTCAGGATCTATAACTGTTAGTAACTCATAAAGTTTTAGACGTGCCCAAGAGGTGATGAAGGCTGCAAGGACAACATTGGAAAATTTCCATGGCTTGTTTTTGTTTTCAATGTTTTTATATGATACAATGAGATGCCGCTCTCCAATAGGCAATACAGTTTGTACCTCATATTGTGGTGCCCATAGATAACTTAAAATTTTTTCTGGAGTATCTACAATTACAGATTGAGATAAATCTGTTCTTTGTCCCCATTTCCCATACAAGGAATTGAGCAATATTTTGGAAATATATCTTAGACCGGGATTTGATTCAATGTTATTTTCCGTTAACTGAATGCATTCATGTTCATAATAGTCTGTAATATATTTTTCTTGATCTTGTTTAGTTTTGCACCAGCTAGGAAATCCTGAAGACTCCTGCTTCATTTTTAAGAAGGAATTGACATAATCTTTAAACAGATTATTTTCTGATCCGGATAATTTGAATTCCCAAATTTCGATAATTTGTAGAATTTTGTATCCGAGATCTAAAGCCACATGAAGTTCAGGAGTACAGTATGTACCAGTAAGGACACGCTCGGCATCATTATGGATGCAATTGTTGTCACTTTGTTCCATACACGTACGGCATAACCCAAACAAAAGGCGATCATTACATGTATATGGTAAAATTGGAAAATATAAGTCTTTGGGAGGCAAGATACTACATTTCACTAATCCATGAATACGTTGCACTTGTGGAAAGTTAGGCCCCTTGTATATTATAGGTTTTCCTATAGGCAATGGCTTACGTGCCATTACCCAGGGGTAAAGACTGGTAACATCATAATATGACACAAACTCTTCGCTGGTACATTCGTACAAGGCATTAAAACATTCTGTACGCCCACCATGAAAACTATCTTTAGGTACCAGATGATCAACAAGATCATGACACTGTGTTTGAATAAACTGTTGTAATTTCTTATCATTTTTTACCATGTGGTCCCATTCACATTCCCACATTTGAATGACATTAAGATTTAATTTTTTAAGAAATGCTATTTTTGTGGTGGTGTTTTCATACCGATCTTGTAGCGATGTACCTTGTTTAGAGGATGAATCTAGGGACACGTGTCGTAGTGTAGGATAGCAGTTTAAACACCCGTGATAGTAACATCCATGAAATTCGTAAACTGTATTTGTTTTACTTTCAAATCCATCAACCTTATACCTTCCAAATCGTTTTTCTAAACCATTTCCAGAATGAAGAATTTTATTACCAGTAGTACGTTCTAAGTATCGTAGCCTTCAGACTTTGACGATCACGATGGTCAAACCCATAAGGTGGAATAATTGGAATAATTTCTTTGGGTAAATATAAGGTACGATATGTTAGTATTGCCAAACTAGCAATAGTTGACGCGACGATAAAACATTGAATACCATTTGTTTTGTCTTCAATTAAGTTTGAAAATTTAATGACAGCCTCTGCTAAAATTTTAACATCATTCCGACAATATTCAATCATTTCCTTTTGGAGATTATACTCCTCATTACTTGCAACACGTTCTTTGTGCCATATGATAAGTTGTTCTCGATCTTCACTGTTTCTTGAATCAGGATCAAAATATTTTAGATCAGGAATTTTGCCTATATAATTTTGGTTTTCTAATGTATTAAACAAGTACGGGAAATCTCCCTTTCGTAAATTTGCAGAAAGACCTAACGTCTTAGGTAATTTAGATAATTTAACTCCCATATACAGATATGTGTCACGGAAGTAAATCTTTTGTCCTAAACGCATTTCAATAATTTTTTGCCCTGACATTATTACTTCAGGTGTAAAATGATGGTTTATGATCAAAGTTTTAGCACAGAATTGCATATCATAATTACTGCCATTATGGGAAAGCACAATGATTTTTTTAAACATTGGTCGAGTTATTAATACATGATTAACAAATTCTTCAATGTTGTTGAAATCAAACGAACGGAACCCATTTTTATCACCGCATACAAAACATGTATCATTAAGGTTCATGTCCTTACACTTGTAACAAGCATGAATACAATTTACAAAATTTACATGATGTTCTTGTTCTCCCTGTTCATTTTTAGGAAGTAACATTGTTTCTACATCAAAGATAATGTACAAAAAGGTATCTACATGTTGCATCATAGCCGTTTGAACAAAACAAATATGGTCATCGCTTACATATGTGTAACATATTTTACAATAACGTTCACCACATTCATGTTCAGACTTGCGTGAACGCATGTCAATTATAGTACCACAAAGGACACAAATTTTCTTTGTTTCGCATAAACTTTTTCCGCAAACATTTATCGCTTTATGATTAGCAAAACATTCTTCTGAAGAAAACAGTCTATGACAATCAAAGCATTCAACTTTAATATTATTATCATTATTAGAAACATTATGATACTTTTCGCACATTGGACATTTGAAGTTACACTTATGATTTTGTGTATGATGATAACCTTTCAAACAATACTGACAATATTTCCGTTTGTTTAATAGTGTTGTAATGTTGGTAATTAATTCGTAGTGTCCTTCACTGTACAAAATCAAAATTTTCTTTGATGCATGTATTCCCGGATAAATTACATTATAGTTTCGAGTTAATCCGTTCTTTTCGTAAACAACAATTTGATAATGAGGCGCTAGCTTATTTTGAAACTTTTTTACATCATTAATAGTACATCCATCATGGATTTTAATGTCAACTTTAGCACTGACACACAAATCCTTTGCTTGTTTCATCAATCGTTCAGAATGATTTTTCAATTCATATACGTAGTTATAACGATGATCAGCCCTACCCATTCCAAGAATAATACTCTTGGGAAGACAATACACATCCTTTTCTACAGGAATAGTACATTGTTCCAGGTGTGTTACAAGATCAACAAATTTTGATGAACCCCTTGTTCGTCCCCTACCTTTACGTGAATCAACAATATGAATTTTGAAATTTACTTTATCACCTAATAAATAATTTTCATTACTATTTAAAACATTTTCAATTTTACGAAATAGATTGTCAGAGCTTAAATCCGACTTTTGACGCCACGAAATGTATATTGGTTTATTAATGGTAGAAGCAGAACTTTCTATTGTTATACCAACATACATATCATCATCGGCATCATTTAAAACGTGATCCTTTACAAATTTAAATAACAACTGAATATATTTTTCAGGATCATCTATTCCACTAGTTTGCATACGTTCAATTGTAACTTCCTTTCCTGTAAGTCCAAAATAACTATATTGTTTGATTCTACTATTAACAATACGAAAATATTCATTTGTTTTACCACTCCCATACATGGTAGGCTGTGATACAGTATTAGTATTAGAACTTGGAAAGTTTATAAAATTTTCCATGAAAACGCTAAAATCATTTGTAGTTAAACTATTAGCTTTTCCTTCAGACACAAGTTCCATAAACTTTTCACGTGCTAAATTCTTTATATTATCTTGACGAAAGAAGCCTACATGATATAAATCAATAATATCTTTTGCAGACTTACATTTTTTCAAAACAACATGAGGATCACAACCAAAATGCATAAACAACGCCTGCAATAACTTGGAATAAGCTTCATTGCTTACCCTTGCACCCGTAGCATGACATTGTGTTATCACTTCCCATGTAAATAAAACTTCGTTTGGATTTTCATATCCACGTGCTTGTTGTGCTGACAACATGGTACAGATGACAGACTGTCCTTCCATTGTATGATTAACACACTAAATATGTAATTGCAATTTGAATTATTTTGTCTTATACAGTAAATATTTTATACAATGATGTACACAGAACTTTGATATTTGTTTCACAGTTTTAAATGTCAAGGTTCGTAAGTAGCCTTTTATGATATGATTTACAATATGTTGACCAAAGATACACTTTTTAAGAATTTTTACACTTACCAGTAAATATAATAATAAAACTTTCCCGAACTTGTTTCAGTTCACAACAAATTTAGTTGTAAGTTTACCGACACTACACTTGAAAGCTTGTCGGGAATTGCACTAACACTTGCCGTTAACTACAATCATAAAACTTCCCGTAACTTTTTTCAGTTTAGTATCGATGCACTACCACTTGTCACTCACTAACTATATTTTTAGTTCACCGAAGATATATTTTTAAGTTTATCGGTTAATCCTTTAGCACTTTCCGATAATTGTAATTTACAAAGCGCCGTAATAAAATTGATTTAGACTAATTACAGCACTCAAAGTACAAACAGGAAGTGTGTTTACTTTTTATTGATTGCTTATTATCAACACTAATAAATGGAAATTCCAAGAACTCCACACGAAGATTTCCGAAGATTGCCGAAGGTTCCCGAAGTTTTCCGAATATTGCCGAACCTAACCGAAGATGAACATAAGAGTTTATCCACAATTTCTGTACATGTTGGTTAATGTACCACACGAATGGTTCCGAAAATTGCCGAACTTAACCGAAGATGTACACGTTTAGTAAATGTAAATTGCAAAAGACTTGTAACTTTAAGATATATTTCAAAGTTTATTATTATTAGATGTAACTTTATAACAAAATTGGTATTTAAAATAAATGATTTAACAACAAAGAGTATACCAATGATTGGCTTTACTTTAACAGTAGTAATTCTATAGTGCGCGGCGCGGCTTGCTGCGCTGGATTTATACTTTCAAAATTTAATCTCGTACCCAAACGCATTTCGTTTTGTAATCTCGTACCCAAAGGCATTTGGTTTGTAATCTCGTACGCAGGTGCTTTAACATATTTTAAATTAGTAATACAGATATTACACAATATGATGTAATTTGTAAATGCACTATTAAAGTTTGCAACACTTGAAATAATTATAACTACTTGTTTGTATGCTTTTCCATTGTGTTATCGGTCTAAAAAATTCCTTTGTTAGTAATGCTAGGAATTTCTTTTGTTTGCTTTGGTACAGGTGTTTAAACTGGTTTAAACTGGTTTAAACTAGTTTATTGTTTTTTTGTTATACAATTATTGAGTTCTGCAGGAACTTTGTTGTTAATTTTTTTATTTGTTTGCTTCATTAGAAGCTCAGAGGAATTACATTTCGAAAATATTAAAATTATCAAAACATAAACTTGAACATAAGAAAGTTATTTTTAACACATCACAAGACGATTAAACTTAAAATTTATTACATGAAACTTTTGATTGTTAAATGGACAAGTAAAATTTAAGTCAGTGTTGCAATTGAATACACAAACTAAAAGTAAAAGAACAAGTTACCAAAAGTAAAGTGTAGAAACATAACTTAAAACACAATGTTGCAATCTAAATTGCAAAAGAAAATTAAAAATACAACTTACAAACAAAATGTACA